>NC_044246.1:600000-869316 GCF_003957555.1 Calypte anna
AGTTATCCAATTTTTGTAAGCTGATTTTAAATATGTTACCACGCAAACTCTTTTTACAGCCTGTGCAGCTTTTGATTATGAATGAGTGCAGAGATACACGCAGGAGTATTATTTATATAAAATATATAAGCAGGAAGAATCTTCATAAATCACAAAATGCTATTATCCTCGGGGTTCATGACAGCCATATCTTTTTTTATGGAAAACCAGAATACATTAAATACCCCAGGCATTTGAAAGGGACATTTCAAAAACTGTACAATTGCTCTATTTATTCCATTCGTTTAGTGGGTAGCATTTAATATCTAAAGTCTGGTTTACACAAATAAATCTTAAAATTAAGGTTTAAGTAAGAATTTATTGAGGGAAGCTACTGTATCTGCCTGTAGTAGTGCTGTGGTTTATGACCTAAGGAATAAGGTAATAAAAAAAAAAAAAGCAAGCTTCAGATGGGTAGGATTTAACCCTGGAGGGAGAGCTTTCAGAAGGCAATTTTACACCAGGCTGCACTGGTGATCTCCTGTCTCTTGGGGAGTCTCCACACGTGTGTACAGGCACCCATGGAGCCCCCTGCCCAGCAAGGCTCTGCCCAGGCTGTGGGTGGGAGGACTGGGATGCTGTGGGAAGAGTGGGATGCTGAAGTTGTGAGGACTGGGATGCTGTGGGAGGAAGGAGTGGGATGCTGTGGGTGCAGGGCTGTCCCGTGGTGGCACCTCACTAGATCCATTACAGGAAGCCCTGGTGTGAGTTGCAGTAATCAATAGCTGTGCCTGAGGGTTTACTATAGCGTTTAATTAAACAAATTTACCTTTTGAAGGAAAATCCATTGCAAGCAATTTAGAGCCTGGTGCATTGCAACCTTGTTTGAGGTTACTTGTGCTTTTAACCACTGTCTAAAGTGCATACAGTGTTAATTAGCATATTTAGGATTAAGTAGATTTCCCATGCAGTAATCATTCTCTAATTCAGTAAGAACTATCTCTGGTGAATAGTGGACATTAATGACAGTTGCAAGAGCATAGATATTACATAATCACTAATTACATTCTGCACAATTAGCGGAGACTCCTCCGTGTGAATCGCTAATGGCTGATTCCTGTCAGCAGCCTGTGCTGGCTGGGAAGCAAAGTAAACAGAGTCTGCATAATTTTCAGAGGGGATGATGGTGGGGAAGGAGGTGCTGGTGAAGGGCAGAGGCCAGGAGGAGCTGGTGGTCAGCATGGCCCGGCCATCAGACCCCTCCTCAGCTCTCCTCAGGAGGTCAGAGACCCTCAGGGGCCTCAGCCTGGGCTGAGGGGTGCAGAACCATCTGCAGCACCCAAACCTCTGGCTCTGGAGCTCCTGGGCTGGGGAAGGCTTGGGCAGGACACAGGGGGTGCTGGGGAAAACACGGGGAACAACTGGCACCAAAGCCCTGGCTGGTTTATTTTGCGTTTTTTTTTCCCCCTCTTCTCAGTCTTTGCAAAATCCTCTATTTAGCAATTCCTGACTTTTGACCATTTTCTAAAACTATGAGAAGATAAAGAGGCTGAGTTTTGCCTTCACCCCCACCCTGGTCCATCAAGCTGACTGCCCAGGGAGGGACCTCTTGTCCTCATGGAACGTGACAAAGGCTGGGACAGCAGTGAGGTGGCAGGCAGGCTTCACTTCTTTAAAGAAATAAATCTTTGCTCAATTGATTTTCAGTGATGTTTGGATCAGTGCCACAGTTCCTTACAAGCAGAATTCAGCCTTTGCTGTGTGATTGAGATGAGGGAGAGCGGTGTTAAGCCAGTGGAATTGCTTTGGACAAATCCCAAACTGGAGACCAGCACTGGGCCCCTATACCTTTAGGTATTAGGTATTTTAAATTAAGATTGCATGTGGTTTTAAAAGGCATTGTCAGAGCAAAAGCAATTTAACAAAAGGCAATGTATCTGGCAACTACTCTTCTGCCTGCCAAGTGCTCTTCTCGGGGAGTGCATTGTAGGGATGGCAGATTACATCTTCTGAATATTTTTGTCTGTTGCTTGGTTCATTTTCATAATAATAACTTGCATCCTTCTCTATCCTTTCATGTTGAAGGGTTGCAAACTATTACACAAACAGCCCCACTCCTGAGATGCAGCCACCTCCCAGGCGGCGTCTGGGGAGTGGGAAGTGGCAGCCAGGGGGGTGAGGGGAGTTGTGGGCACAGAGCCCTTGGGGTGGGGGGCTGAGGGGCTTCTGGGGAGCACACAGACCTGGGGAGCACCCACCAGCACTGTGTGTGCCCTGCTGGGGAGGAACCCAGAGCCTGGGGGTGAATGCACAGAAGGGGCTGAGCAGGCAGCAGCTCTGTGCTCGCTGCTGGGCTGCTGGAGAACAGTGAGGGAAAACTAACCCAACCAATATGGTTGGTAACAAGCTTCAGCTTTATTGTGCAGTAACTTTTACTTATAGAGTGTCTCTGTGACCACACCCCGTCACCACACACCAACATAAGGTTTTATTGGATACCTGGTGTGTTCACCTGTAGCACAGCCAATCCCTGGTGCAGGTAGCACAGGAGTCTGGGCTGATCTCATTGACCCCTCAAACATGGGGTTGGGCACAGCAAAGGGGTCACACTGCCACCTTTGAGAACATTCGAGAGCATTCTAGGACACTGGCCTGTGCTTGGGCTGGGGAAAGAGATAAATCCAAAGCATAAATAGCCCTGGTTTTCCTGGTTTGCTCTGTATGAACCCTCTTGGATGGGAGGAGGTGAGGGCTTTGCAGTGATGTTGAAAGGGAGCAATGTGCCCTGAAGCATCACCCTCTGCTGTGTCCTCTGTCTGCTCCTCCCCCTTTCAAAACAGGACCCAAAATACTGTTTTCCTGGCAGCAGAAAATCAGCTTGCTGGTTATTTTGAACAACCTGCTCTAGTGGAGGGTTGGAACTAGATGAGCTTTGTGGTCACTTCCAGCACAAACCATTCTGGGATTATTCAGAATTCAGATTATTCAGGCCTGTGCATGTCATTGCTAAAGTGCTGTAGATGACAAACCATCACCTACCCCTGGTGTCCCACCAGCAGCACTCCACAGCCTCAGCCCCAGCAGACCAGTTGCTCTGCTTGGTTCCAGCACAGCAGGCAGGGTTTGGAAGGGTTTGTAGCATGTCTCATGTTATTCCCCAGCAGCTGGGGTGGCAGAGCATTCGTATTTGAGCCTGAAAACATTGGCCTTTAAGTGCCTTGTCTAGAAACTCCATTTTTCACCTTTCGGGGCCTTTTGGTGGCTGTGCTGAAGTGAATTAGGACAGCCCAGTGAGCAGGAGCAGAGGAGGAGAGGCCAGCAGAGGCTTCCTGGGGGATGTGCTTGGGGAGAGCAGTGAAACGCTGCGGATGCAGTGCGCTGCCCTTGGGTTTAGCCGCAGATTCTTCAGAAACTCTTTTTTGGTGTCACTGCTATTTTTTTTCCGGTGTTTTGACCCGGGTAGCACCAGCCGAGCGCCGTGTGTGCCCTCCCTGCAGAGCTCTGACCCCTCCCGGGCCGGAGCTGGGTCCAGAGAGAGCAGCAGAGCCTGGCCTGGCATTTCCATAAGTGAAGGCAGGTGCTATTCCTTACATTATCGCCAGGACATTTAAATCTTAATGACTGGCATTGTTGTCTCAAAGACAGTGTTTTTCCTGCTGAGAAACTGCATTAGATTGGAGAAACAGAGCTCATTTCCATTCACTCAGCAGTCTCTCTAGAAATGACATGCAGTGCTTGAAACTGTTTATTTCCAAATTCAGGCCTCCTCCGCATCAGTCATCAGCTTCAATTACCAGTTTTCCGGAGCCGAGCCATCAGGCAGTCTGACACGAGGGTCCAACCTAATTCCCACCTTCTCCAAAGTCAAGAGCATAATGTGCAGATGAAAAGGTGGAAAATAGCCTGGACTTCATTAGCATGCAGAGCCCGGCTGTTCATTTGCTTGCTGCGAATGGAAGTTCTGACACTCGGCGCCTTCTGCAATATGAGAAAAGTCCTCTTCAGAGTATATGATGTCCTTACCAGCCAGGAAAGGTCATCAAAAAGGCAGGAGCTGACCTTGCTCCCTGCTCTTCATGACTAGTTTATTGATTCCAGGAACACCTCATTACATGCCGGATCAACATATTATTGCCATGTTCAGCGGCTGAATTGTTTACAAGTGTCTTTATAACCAGCAAAAGCCTTCCGGATGATGCATGACTACACTCATTTGGATCTGACCTGCCAATTATATGTTATCCGATATGGTGCTGTGTGTCTTGATCCCTGACCGGGCCCGCTGCCCTGCATCAGCACGGGCCCATTTACTACTTCTTTCTAACCGCTCTTTGGGAAAGTGTCCATTAGCCTGTCAGTCTGTAAATATTTTATTTTATTTTTTTTTCCCACCTCTGCGGCAGGCAGTGTTATTGCTCTGCCATTTGCTATGCATGAGCTTCATAATCAGCTGGGGGAAGAGGGTGGTGGATTTTTTTATGGCGTTGCCTGATAACCCACCCAATTTGCAGTCAGTGTGCATGGTGAGTGCTGTGACTTGTTACAGAGCTGGACCTGTCATATTTTATTCAGGCACAAGCACTGCCAGGCTGGTGATTTATTTGCAGGAGGGAAGGCGGGAGCAAACCCCCCCCTCCTCTGGTCCCCAGCCTCTCCCTTCCCTGCCTCTACAGACCCAATAACTTACCACCCAGCAAATGCATTTCCCTCTTCTACATATTTTTCTGCGGTTTGCATTCTCTAAATACATTGGGGTGCATTATTTATCCTGGGCCTGCAGCCGGGTGACTCTGCCTGGTTTACACACGTGTTTAGACACAAGAATTGTAAAAATAAATCAGGGTTCCCAGCTACTGCTCTGGTCTCTCATTACAGACACTGCTGTGGCTCCATAGGAAAACCAGGGTGGCAGAACAAGTCTGTAAGGAGAGACGGCTCTGAGAAGTGGCACAGAGAGAGCAGCTCCAGCTGCTGCCCCTGCTGCTGGTGGCCTGTGGCTCTCTGGAGGGGACACCGTGTGCCAGGGGGGTGTGATGGCAGCAGTGCTGCTCCCCATGCCCCACTCTGCTTTGGTTCAGCACACAGAGGGGGTGCTGCATTCCCTGCACCCCCAGCCTGGGCTGCTGGCGGGGTAAAGGCCGGGGATGATTGACCCTCCCCACTGGTAGAAGTGATTTTTGGTTTCCACATTCAACCAGAAGCAAACACAAAGGGGCTCATGTGCATGTGAAATGGGAGCATGGGTGTGGGGGGAGCTCTGTGGGATCAGGAGCAGGCAAAGATCTGACACCTGGGGTGAGGTCTGGTACCTTAAGCGCAAACAGGATGAACGTTTGATTAAATTTGTGTTTGTTCAGGGGAAATACTTGAGAGTGACCTCAAAGCTGTGCAAAAGAGCAGCTGGGTCTTTGCCTGCCCAGGGATACTCTCCTGAACCTGGGCCAGGGTGACCTTACAGTGATTTGGGGGTTCTGATCTACTGCAGAATGATGGAGTCATGGGAATGTGTCCCATGGTCTTATTCCATGGCATGTTCCTGCAGCACCTTGTCCCAGCTTTACAGGGTATGAAGACTGCTTAAAAAAAAACAACAATCCAACAATAAAAAAACAACCAGCACCACCCGAAGCTGTTTGGTAACTTGTTTATTCTGTACCTACAGCTTGTAACTGGTTTTATTGAGCAGCTTTCCTGAGAGCTGGGATGCATCAGGTGTGCCCAGCAGAGCAAAGTGCTGGGTCTGCTGCTGGGTCATGGGAACCAGGGAAGCTGTATGGGACTGCCAGTGTGTTGGTACCTCTCAGAGTGGTTCTGGAGGAGCTGGGATCTGTTCTGCTCCATTGCTGCTGCCCTCTGGCTCAGGGTGCAGCAGTCCTGAGGTGCTGGAGAAGGTGGTGCATCCATCCCTGCAGGGCTCTGGCTGGCGTGGCAGTGCTGGCAGCTCCGTGGGGTTTGTGGCCTGGCTGGAATAAGACAAAATTTATGCAGGTATAGCACTCTCTGCTCAAAGCTCTGCAAACATTAATTAAGTTTCCTAACACCGCTTGGCAAGTGTTAGTGTTGAAATCCTCTTGCTGTGGTTAAATCAAAGGACCAAAGGGGCTTAAGGGCTTCCGGAGGGAACTGATAGCAGCAAGGATGTGAGGGCTCCAGTCCTGCATCTTCCAGGCAGGCAAGAACCAGCCTTGCATTTTCCTGATTGCAAAACCTGCCTGTGCCAGGCTGAAGGCTGCTTGGACCCCCTCCCCGGGGTGTCAGAGGAGGGGGCCATGCCCTGTGCTGGGGGCAGCTCAGGGTCGGGTTCCCTCCTTCCAGCACGGAGCCTTTGGGCTTGTTGGGCTGTGGAAGGGGGGGGTTGAATTTCTTCAAGCAGCCCATTTAGCTTCCAAAATAAAAACTGGGGTTTTATTGGTGGTGTTTTTTTGTTTGTTTGTTTGTTTTTTGTTTTATTTTAACTAGAGCTGGGGCAGAACACAGTTTCAGGTCAGAACAGCCTCAGGCTCTGGAGACAGCACAATGCATTGATCTGAATCTGAATTTTGGGAAGGAGGGGGGGAAAAAAAAGCCTCCATTTACTAGCAAATCTCCGGGTCTGAGCAGCCCTGAAGCTGCAGGTGTTGAATATTCAAAGGACTGATTGACCATGCTGAGCTCTGGGGCTGTGCTCAGTGTCACCCACCCCGGGCTGGCAGGGACAGGAACCCAGGCTGCAGACACCAAATCTCCCCCATGCAGGGGCTGGCTGGGACCTCCCTCCCCCAGGACAGGTTCCAGCTCATTCCTGGGCACCCTTTGGCTGTCCACACCACCACTGTGGCATTGTTTGTCCTGGGATAAGCCTGCAGTGGTTTATCAAGCCCCAGACATCCATCCAAATTTGGCACTCGGTCCTTTCATTTCTGTTTATTTCATCGTTCCCAGACTCCTATTCATTGCATAGATTTTCTCCTTAAAAGAAAGAGAAAAATCAACCGGTCATGACAAACAGGAAAGTTGCATGAGCAGGGAGAGGAGCATTAACCTTTCCTTTAGCCTGAAGAACTTTGTAATCTTTTAAAAATCAACTTTTTATTAATTTTGGAGTGACACTTAATGCCTGATGGAAGTGAGAAGCAGTGGCATCATTAGGGGAACTCTTTGCAACTTCTCATGTGTGTAATTAAAGGTCATGCCTAAAGTGCACGTACCTGTGGGAGCTGCTGGGCCAGCTCCCCTTTAGCACTGCCAGGGGCTGAGCCCCTGGGTCTGCAGCCCCCCACATCCCACCTGCACCAGGCTGTGTCCCTTCAGCAGCTCAGCAGTCACTCCTGCAGCCCTTGGGCTGGTTTTGGCTTCTCCAAAAGCTGTGGAATACAAACACAGGCAAGGGCTGGCAAGAACCAGCAGTGTGGAGCAAACTGCGAGGGTCTGGGCAGCCAGCCCACCCCCCCAGAGCCCTCCCTGGGACTGGGAGCCCATCCTGCAGGGTTTGGGAAGTGGGTGCTGCAGCTCTGCTGGGGGCCAGGGAAGCAGAGGGGAGATGCTGAGCTGCGTGGGGAGATGTCACAGCACTGCCTGTTGGTGGCCTCACCGGGAGGCTCGTTAGCAGCAAAATGAGGTGGACATGGGATTTATTAACAGCACCCAGTGTGCAAATTTAATTTTCCTTCTCATTGCACTCCAGCAGGGAAATTCGACACGCAGTCCAGGGACAAAGGTCGGCGATTTGTCTGGCAAATACAATTATAGGAATTTCTCTTTTACTGTGTTCCCTGGCTGTGTCCCTCAGCCTCTCACCCTAGGGAAAAATCCTGGGGCGGGAGCTGGAAACTCCTGCTCCCTGCTCACTCCCATCCCGGGGGAGAGAGCAAACCCATGGGGTGGGTGAGGTGTGACCCTGCCCCCCGTGAGGGGCAGCACCTCGGGGGGAGGCAGCTGGGGTCTGGGTTCACAGCCAGGTGCTGGGACCCCTGCAGCGAGGTGCTGAGCACTTCTTGTTGACCCTGCCCCAAACTTCGGGGTGGTTTTCAGTTGCTTTTGCCACCCGTGTCACATTAACCAGAAAAAAGAATGGCTCTGTACGTTCGGTTTATCCCTGTGTACAGGCACTGGGAGAGGAATTTGAAACAAGAGTATGGTGGCCATGGAAGGGAATTTGTTTAAAAGAGAAGCAGTGTGTGGGAAGTATCCTCAGCCTCCTGCACAGGGAGGAGGCAGGTTGGTTGCAGTACACTGGAACAAATTAGCCCTTCCCTTCATCTTCATCAGCCACACGGCCTCGCTGGATCCCAGCTCCCTACAAGTGGGTTCCCAATATCTATGTAAATCCCTCTCTTCCTGCACGTCCTCACTCACGTTCATTAGCAGGTGCCAGAAGCAAGGCTAAAAGCAGAAGAGGAAATTAGGGAGGGCCATCCGTGCCTGCACAAGGTCATCCTTCTGGCTGGGGTATTGCCCCTCCAGTTATTGTTCTTGGTTCTGCATTAAATGTCTGCATTCAAAAATAAATCAGAGGGGCTGGTGCTGTCAGAGCAGCTGGGTGCATCCCTGTGGGATGCATGGGAAGATGAGGGGTGTTGGCAATGTGGAGCTGGACCTCTGGATCTGTGCTGGGGTGGGTGAAGGAGCCACCTCGATTTGGTAAGACTGGATTCCCCCTGGAAACCAGCAGGTGACAATCTGGGTGGCCTCCTCAGGCTGGAATTCAGATTTATCTGGGCTCCTCCCCTGAGACCCAGGCAGGGGGACAGCCAGGACTTCCAGAACAGCCTGTCCCTTCTCCAGCCTGGTGCACAGGGCAGGACACAGCCACCAGGCTGTGAATCCTGTGACCAGGGAGGGGGCTCATGCCAGAACCCCTCTGGAGTTACCAATTCAGACACCCACCCTGGCCACACCACCTCACCCTGACCCACCAGCAGTGGGGGGACAAGTCCCCAGCCCCCCAACACACCCCAGGCTGTTGGCTCAGCAACTGGGAGCCTCTCCAGCCACAGCACCCCTGTGCCTCATCTGCACCAGGGCAGGGAGGGGGGCATTTTATTAATTACTGGTAATTGTTTACTATATGTATCGTTATTGATGTTGTTTTTGTGGCAAGTCCCTGATTTTATTTAAGAGATCAGGAGGGAAGATGTGGGCCCAGGCAGTTAAATCACTGGATGAAGGCTCCAAAGCCCCGGCCACACGTCGCAGCCCTTGCCAAGTATTTCAGAACTGAATAGTCATTGGGCTGGCAGATAATTCAGAAACTATTTGTATGAGCTGTTTATCAAATTATTAACTGCACAGATGTTGTTTGGTTGAAGAGCAGCTGAACCTTCTCTCTGCCAGCCGTGGAGACAAAGGTCTGCAGGAATAATTGGAGATGTGCATGGAATATTAAATTAATTTACTGCTCTTAATTCTTATGCAAATCCTGACCTCTGATAGAGCCTATCAATTACCCGGCATACAGGGAAAAGAAAGGAGAACAGTTTCTTTCTTTTCTTTACCCCCCTCTTCTTTTTTTTGTTGTTCTTCAGTTTGGGGTTTTTTTTTGTTTTGGCTTTTTTTTTTTTTCCTTTTTCTTCTTTTTCTCTTTCTTGAAAAGGAACTTGGAAGAAATATTTGGGGGAGGAAAAAAAAATCCGGGATTATTTAATTGAATCTCCTGGTTGCAGCAATGTCCCCTGGGAGTCCAGACACAGTTTTTAAAATAGCAGGGAGGGGGCTTGGGGTGGGGGGGGCTGGGAAGGGAGGCCAGGGCCACCTTGAAATAGCTCCACAGGCCCAGCTCTGCACCTTGCCTTGGGATGGGAGAGCACTGGGGGCTTCAGCTGAGCTGTGGTGGGGTTTGGGGGGGCTGGGAGGGGGCCCCTCACCCCTTCCTCAGGGTCTTGGGGGGGGGGGGGGAGAGTGAAGGGGGTCGGGTTTGAGGCTGCTGGGAGTGTGGCTGATTCTGGCAGTAATTAACAGTGGGGAAGAAAGGCAATTTGTTGTCAAGTCTATTGTGGGATTCCAGGTAAAATGAAGTACGATTTAATTGGCCCTCGTTAAAAAGAGCTATTTTTCTAATATGGAGAAAAGGCCTCATCTTGTGCACTTTTTTTTTTTTTAATTGGGGTTGTGTATGCACTGTTTAGTCAATGTTTAAAAAAGACTCCGGGCCTTATTCTTTCATCATATTTTCTAATAAGGATAAATAAATAGGGTGAATAATGCGGTCGGTCTATCCCTCGACCTCTGCGAGACCTTAGCAGCGAAATGATGTTTCAAGCTCCTGTCGTCACATCCAATATGCGCTGCCTTTCAGCTCTCGGCGGCCCAAACAAAAGCCATACAACAATATCAATTAATCATGCAGCGGGCAAACAAGGAGATTTATTCCACTACAAATAGCCTCACAGAGAGATGCTGAATGGGCCTGATTAGCATGAGAAAAGAGGAGCAAAACTCCACAGTTCAACAGCTAAAGAGCAATTTGATGGGGCTGGGATTGGGAAATTACTTGATTAGTGTCTGTCGGAGGAGAACACGATTAGGAGGCGAGTCCCAGCCCGGCCGCGGGGCTCGGGGGCGGCCTGGCCTGGGGGGTGATAAAAGGGGACGGGGAGGGGGAATAAAAGGATTTTTTTCCCCCTCACCCCCTCCTCGTAAATCCAGGGCAGCGCCGGGAGATTCCGCTCCCCCTCCCGCGTAGCCCATTCGGGTAATTTCATTTATCCCGCAAATCTAATTAGAAATCCGCGGATGACATTAATACCGATATAATGAAGGCCGTGATGACCAGATTAGGTGGCTCTACGGGCGCATCGCACCTTGGGATGCAGCCGCGGGACCCGTGCGGGTGGAAACCTGGCATTAAAAAAAAAAAAAGAGAGAGAGAAGGAAAGGCAGGTGGGGGAGAAGAAGAGGAGAAAAACCCGCGCAGGTCGGGTGAGCTGAGGCTTTGCTGAGCGCCGCTGGTCCCCGGCCTCTTCCCGACGCTCGTATTATTGTTCTGAAAAGAAGGAAGGAAAGAAGGGATGGGAGAGGGGAACTGAAGGGGGGGGGGAAAAAACCCAACAACAACAACAACAAAAAAGGAAGCCCGAGCCAAAAGAGTCGCTCTGCAATTTATTCCAATGGGTGGCTTTTAAGAAGCTGGCAATTTGAGACGGCTGGGTGTTATTTAATGCAATATGAAATCAAATGATCCTATTTCTCAAATAACAGTGTCTGGGAGGAGAAGTGAATGCTCTGAAAAGGTAATTGTCTCCTGATGATATTTCCATTATACCCCAATCCCGGCCTAAACGCTGCCAGCCCCGGGGCGGCAATCGATGCGGGGAGGAAGGACGGGAGAGCCGGCGGGGCAGGGGCGGGGGTCCCCAGGCCAGAGCAAGGGTCGAGGGAATCAAGTCCCCTGTCAACTCCTACGGGCTTTGCGGGAGGATTTTGGGGTAAAACAACCAACCAACTCTAATTCTTGGTTCTTGATGTTTCTCCTTGTCCGGCAGAGCGGGGCTCGCCAAGCCCGAGGCTGGCGCCGTCCCTGCCGCGGAGGAGCCGCCGGAGGAGCCGAGGTAAGATGCCCCCCCGCCCCAAATGTCCTGGCCAGCGGCTTGGGTGGTCCGGTAGGGCTGCCCACCCTGCCTGCACGGAGGAGGAGGTCTGGAGACCCCAGGAGCCGCCACCCCGTCTCAGCCTGCCACAGCCCCTCGGATGGGACTGGCGGAGGGAAATCCAGTCCCTTCTCGGGGACCGATTCTCCGTCGTTTCCCCTCCAAAAGACGCCAGCCTGTCGTCGTCCCCTCCCGGGGAGCAGCTTTCGGGGCGCTCTGTCCCCTGTACCCCTGGGTTCCAAGCCCACAAAACACGGCCGGCCCGCAGCCGCCTCCGGCCACCCGGTACTGACGGTCCTTGTCGGTTCCGTTTTCCGTTGGCCACGGGGATCGGCCCGAAGAGGTGCCGCGGTTCTCCTGGAGCGCAGCTGCGGCTGCTTGGGGTGAAACAGCCCGAGTTTGGGACGGGAGCGAGAGCCCCGCTCGCTGGCTGCCGTGCGCCCGCCCCGCCGCGATGATAAAATCGCCAGAATTAAATGAATCGAGGGAAGTGATGGGGGAAAAAAAAAGAAAAAGATGAGGGTAAGCAGGAGGGGGAGGAAAAGAAGTGCGACTTACCGCAGCCCGCTCCCGCCGCGTCCCGGCTCGCTGGTGCTCGGTCACCACTGTCGCGATAGTAGAGATCGAGCGCTCCGGATGCGTCTCCCCAGAGCCCTTCGGAGCCGAGGTGCCCGCGGGGGCTTTGCAGCACCCCCGGGTGCGGGAGATTTCCCGTCGGTTCTCCACTCCGAGATGGGGAAGAGGGGGGGGGGTTGTGTGTGAGGGATCCTGGCTTTTTTTTTTTTTTTCCCTTTTTGTTCCCCCCCTCCCTTATTTATTTCTCGTTCAGGCTCTCGTTGCGGGGGGGAGAGGCGGGTCCCGGTGCGGAGATTTCGCGCTGGCCATCGGCTAATTGCTGCTTAATTGCTATTAGAGGGGCGGGCGGCCCGGCCGGCGCTTGTCCCCGGGCACTGCGGGGGCAGCGAATAAATGCGCTGCGGCGGGGGGAAAAGGGGCAAAAAAAGAAAAGAAAAAGGAAAAAAAAAAAAAAGCGAGTGCATTAATTGAGCAAGGATAAAAGCTCGCTCGTTCAAAAAGTTTCCTGGATGGTTGCAATTGTCTGTGCTGCTCCGGGGCGGGGGGAGAACCGGCCCCTCGGTCCCTCAGAACTTGCGTGGGAGGCTGAGGGAACGCTCAGGTTCTGGGGTTGCCTCCACCGGGTCTGGCCCTCTCCTGAAGGGCACAGGGCACCCTATAGGCACCCTATAGGCCACCATCCCGCGCTGGGATGTGGGTCTGCAAACAGGCAAAGTCATCTTTGATCCGAAGTCAGCACCTCAGGTGCCCTCAGCCCCCCTGCCTACCCCGCCAGGAGCATTTCTTCAAAAGCAGCTCTGGAACAGATTTTTGAGCACCAGCTAAAGGCACTGCTGGAATACTTTCTTCTGCTTCAGGTTCCTATGTGTTTCACACGATTATTTGCTGTAGAATACACTGAATGGAGCCCAGTGATGCTGTGTTCTGAACAGACACAGTTTAATTAATGTAACAGACTCATGCGTGTTCTCCTGCTTTTCAGAGGAATGGTTTATACACATCGATCCTTTCATTCATCACCAGAACAATCTTCTGCACAGGACACAGGGGAAAATGCTTTATAAATCACAGAAAAACAGCACGGTGGTTTGGGATGTGAAGTTGAGAAAACGCTGTCCAGTGGAAAATGGGTTTGAAAGAAACAGGGAATTTAGAGCAGCATCTGCAGTCATTGCCCCACGTGAAATCTGGCCTGGCTCTTGCTGAAGTACAAGCCAGTGCCTTCTGTGCTTCGTAGGTCCAGATGTTCAGCTCCAAGCCTCAGGCAGAAGTGAAAATAAAAACGGAGACAGCAACCAAGCAGGGACCAAGCACCAGCTCAGGTTTACACATCACTCCAGCTGCAGGGAATGGGTTTCCTCTCCACGGCTGCTGCCACTGCAGCTCCACTGCTCTGCTCGCTCTGGCTGCCGACTCGCAGGCATCCGTGCTGAAATAAAAATGTCTTTAACAGGGCTGAAATCTTTTGGTGTAGGGCAGTGAGGGGTTCTTGAGAGATGCTGTGTCTGTGGGTGTCTCCACACCTGGCTGCCCATGCTGTCCTGGGAGCTTGCTGCCCTGCCCCGAGCTGCACTGAGCGGCACGGCCGGCCCCAGCGCTTCTCTTTGTTTCAAACCCTTGTTGCTTGGAGCACTTGTTGAACCTGATGACAAGTGCATCGAAGTGGCTGACAATTATGAAATAAACAAATATCATTTGAGGCATTTTTGAGCGGACTCCGGTAGTGCACAGATTGCTTATTGATGTCCTTATCGTGGTGAATATTATTCATACTTCTGATATTTCTGCTGCACAGCAGCGTTCCCTGCTCAGCAAACATCACATTATCTCACTATGCAAAAGGCTTCATTAATCAAACCAGACAATAGGCCAGGCATTCTCCTTTTGAGTTGGGGGTTTTGGATCTTCCAAGCTTTCTACCTTGTCTAAATGCCTCATCCCTGTCAATGCAGGCAGCAGCTCTTCAGAACAGATTGCTATAAAATGTAGTGCTAAAAGGAAAGCATTATCTAATTAGGTTAAAAGAATTTCCCACTTATTTTACATTTCCCCTTTCATGTTTCACGACTTGTAGAAGAAAAACTTTCAGTCTTTCAGTCAGCACACGAGATAAATCCACTTGTTTGTTAAAATACCAACGGAGGAGCCTCTCTTTTAAACCATCATCAGCAGCAAAGTGTTCAGCTCAAGGTTGGAGCTGCCCAGCTGACCTGTGGTTGACCTGTTGGCCTTGCTCCTTGGAGATGGGGAACACAGGGTGGGTGGAGAGCTGGGGAGAAGGTGGCCATGGAGCTGCTGTTCTCCAGAAAGAGAATCCTGGAAAAAACATGGCACAGCCTTGACATGGGACAGGGGACCAGATATTGAAGCTACTTCTGTGGCTAGGAAAATTTTCAGGTGCCAGATCTCCACTTTGCCTCCATAGGCTCACTGGAGCTTTGGAACTGTGTCTGGCTGAGCAAGAGGCACTAAAGCAGTGGTTGTGTGGAGAACTCCAGGCATGGGTGATTGCAGAGAAGACAGGAATCAAGCCTGTTGATACTCTGCTGTAAGTGGTCTCCATCAAATTCAGCCTCTTGTCTCTCCTCTCAGAAAACCTAAATTCAGTTCTCATTTCTCTAGGGATGGGGAAACTCGGCGCCGTCAATCTCCCCTTTCAGACAACAGCAGACTCTTAAATGGAGACTGGTTAATTCCTCGTGTCTGCAGCGTGGGGAATGAAGTGACTCTGAATTACTGGGAAAGCAGAGAGACCAGAAATCTCCCAGATGTCTTCTTGAGACTCTTGGCCTGGGAAAAGCCAGTTAGGTGATTCCTGACCCCTGCTTGTCTTGGAGCCTCATAGACAGGAGACTGGAGAAGGCCTTAGAGATGGCCAGGGAGGAGGGACAGTGCCCAGCAAGCAGCCCCTGAGCTGCTCCCTGCCCTGTGCCACAGCAGCTCTGCTGCTTGCTAACAATGCAGAGCTGTAAACAATGGCATGTGCTTGTCTCGAAATGCTCCAGAATTAATTCAAAATTAATTGACAACAACATTACTAGAGGCTTTTCAATTATGTCAATAGGCTTTGGATAAGGCCCTTACATTCTTAATAAACATTATATAGTTTTAAATGCTGTAGTCTTGTTCTGAAGTTTTTTCATTAAATCAGGCATTATCATTTGCTTCTGTGTTAACAGGTTCGTGCTGGAGGAACTCATTGCACCTGTCCTGTCAGCAGCACAACTCTCCTTCATCAGAAAACCAAAGTATTTTCTGTGTATGCATCAGAAACGAGTAATAATCGATTTCAAGGAACTGTAGCTTTTAATAAAAGCAATTTATTACATTTAAATTTATTAAAATTTAAACATGAAATTCAACATGTTAATTACTATTTCCATGCATTGGCACTGACAGTCAGGAATGGATCCACACAACTGCTCTGCTGAGATATGTTCTCTGGTGTTATTTGCTCTTTGATTGCTAATGTATTATTAGTGCTCTTCATTTAGGACTTGATTCATTAACAGAAAGACTTATATGGGCATTATGTAAATTTTTTGTATGTCTTTTACATAGCTACGGGCATGTATTATGAATCTAATTGAAACAGAAAAGAAAAGGAAATGCATTCAGTTCTGTTCAGACTTGTGGGTGAGCTCTAGCTTGAGGAACAGCACACAGAAACCAGATGAGCACGGGGAGGAAAAGCCTCTTTTCAGTGCATCACGGCTGGTGTTTCTGCAAATCCCTCTCCTGGGCAGCCACCCCAACCCCAGCTGTGGGCAGAAATAGCAGAACAGTGTCAGTGAAATGCTCAGGCACTCCTGGACACCTCCCTGGGATGGCTGCTGCACATGCTGGTGCTCGTGGTTAATCGCCCCTTTGGTTGGAATCTCTGGTTTCTCTCCAGTGCTTTTGAAGCTGTGAGTTGGTTTATTCCAGTCCTGATGCTGCCAAGCAATATTTGTATTTCTCATGTTGAGTGAAACTCAGCTAAAATCAGAGCAAGCTCTCAGTGTGTCAGAGCTCATGGTTATCATGGCAGCAGCTGTGGGAGGTGGGGGGTTATGCAGAGGCTGGTGGGGGCAGCTTTGTCCCAAGACCCTTAGACAAGGACACCAATAATTTCTGCTTTTCTTAAAGGGTTTTCCACCTTTCAGGAACCAAGTGGCATCCCCTCCACTTTCTGGGTTTAGGAGAATCAGTAAGCCCCATGGCAACCATCTCAGAGAGAGGTAGCCAAGGGTGACAGGGGAGGGGCTAAAGGTGAGACAGACAGAGCAGTTGTAGCACCTGGGAAACAAAAACGGGGAGCAGAAAAGTAGGGCAGAAAAACAGCAATGGGAGACATCCTTGGGAAGATCTCAATAGCAGGAGAGGCAGAAATGCAAGATTTTTTCCTCCAGTTTCTCTCCAAAGGTGTAACCCCAGCCTGCCCCAGACAGCCATGGGTGTAGCTTGAGGCTGGACCACCCCCCACAGAAGCCACCAGCTCTTGCAGTGGGGACAGTGCCCTGCAAACCATCCCAGGGGTGCTCCTGGGCACAGCCAGCTGATGTCCTCAATGTGTGGGGACACAAGGTGATGCCTGCGCCCCTGAGGCTCTCACTGGAAGGATACAACACTGGATGTCTCTGGAGGCTTGCATTTGGTTTCCTTTCCTACAGATATAGATAATATTCACTTCTCTTTCTTTCAGCCCTCTTTTCTCCTGCAGGTGAGCACCCTGTACCAGGTGCTCATCATGAGGCAAAGTCCTCTTCTGGAGGAAAGCAGGACCTAAAGGCACACATGGTTTCTTCCCTAAATTGAAAAGAGTGAGTAAAGCTGTTTAAGATTAGTGCACATCAGTCCCTACATTTGAATCTAGAGATACTTTCTTTTGGCAGCTGCTGGGGGAAAAAAAACATCATTTCATTCAAAGTGTGTTTGATAAGACAGAAGGAGACAGATTTGTTTCACAGTTTTACAGCTCTTATCAGATTACATTAAAATTAAACAATCTAAAAGAAGTGTTCAGTACTGAAGGGGGGGTGCTGAGAGAACGCTCCTCTTTGCAGGAGTGCAGGGATGGGGCACTGGGATGCAGGGATGAGGGCAACCAGATTATTCTGGAGCCAGCCACGGATCACACCCTGGGCTGCAGAGGGTGAGTGTGTGTCCTGCACCCAGGCAAGGAGCAGAAGGGTGAGAGGAACCGAATCAGAAATACTCTGGGGGGACCAGGCTAAGGCTCCTTATTTCTGGTTTAAAAACCCATCCGGGTGCTTAACCCCACCTGCACTTGGCAGCTGAGCACCCTCCAGCCCTCTGCTCCTCGTGGTCCACAATTACAAAAAACCCACAGCACCCAGGGCTGGGCAAGTCCACTGCAGAAACGAGCTGTGCAGTCCTCTGAGCCCCCTGCCCTGAGCTGCCGGGTGGAGGTCAACCCCTTTCAACCCAAACCTGGAGATCTTAGCCTGGGAATAAGGTTTTCCAGTCTGTAAATATAACGTGTGCTCAGGCTTTCTGATAGCACTAGAAGCATTTGAAGGTTCTGATGTTATTTTAGCAAGCACAAATATTTTCTAAAGCAGTTTACTCTTCCAGAACCAAACCCGGTGTGTCACTGGCACGGCCTTAAGAAAGGCAGATTTCTTTGCCTGTTTTGAAAAATAACATATTTGTAGTAGATGAAAGTGTTTTTTTGTTCAAATGCCACACAGCCTCTGGACAATCAGTGATGCATTCAGAATGTGTGAGCGTGGTTCATGGCTGACATTCCAAAATAACAAGTTTTTAGTGTCTCAGCTCAGTGTCAGAGGAGACTGTTTATTTTGATGTCGATATTTGCAATGCAACCCGCTATGAGGGACCACAGGGGGGAAGGCAGGCAATTTAATGATGAAGCAACCATGAAACCCTTTTTGTTTCCATTTTCTCTGCCCCCATGACCAAGCAGGAATATCATGCAGATACAAAGGCTCCGGGGAAGGCTCAGTACTACAAGTAACCCCCGAGGAGGGCAGGGGATGGTGTCTGCAGTGGAGATGCCAAAGCTCCATTTTCACTTCCATTATCTGTAAAGGACAGGCCAAGCCGTGGTGTGGGGAAGCCAGGATCTGGGGGAAAAATGCCCACTGGAAACTGAGGCAAGCTCAGACCCAGCTTTCAGCTTCAGTTCTTCTGAAGATGTGAGTTAAGGCTGTGATGGAGGGCTCGTAGCACAGCTTTGCTTTAAATAAAACAGAAGTGTGAGAGAGGACAGTACGGCTTGTACTGAGACCTGTTCTGTGAATTCAATAATAAAAGGCTCCCAAATCTGCAAATCCTTTGCCTGGGTGTTTTCTTGAGTAGGCAGCTTCACACCAGCTAAAGCCTCCTGAGTTACTGAGCCGTTTATTTCTGGTGGATACGCCGAGGCTAAGCCAGGCAGCAGCTACGGCTGTTCAAGTGACAGGAGCTAATTTGGGGGCTGTTAAGTACCACCACATCCATCCAGCACAGCTTTTTACTTTACATTTAAATTTGGTTTATCCACCTGTGAGGCTGAAGGCAATGAAAAGCACCGGGACCACGGTTGGATGGCACCAGAAACTTGTCAGAGGAACCCTGACCCACGTCCCCTGGGAGCCCCAGAGCTCATCCCAAAGGTGCTGTGTGGGTTGATCCCTGTCCTCAGCCAGGACTGATGCTTTCCCTGGCAGTTGTCAGACAGAACTTCTAATGAAAGGTAATTATGGTGATGATCACGTACTAATTGTATCCTGATTGCTGTTCTAATTATGCCTAAGCATTTCACAGCTATCTGCAATTGTGCCTGTTGATGTAGTATTGCTTCCCCTTAAAGTCAAATGCCCTTTCTGCATTTGAACCCTCTCTATTGGGGACCTGGAATCTAAGCACTAATTTGGCAACTTCCTTTCAAAGGGATCTAAGTTTTTATCTGAAAATGGAAAGAAAATTGGTGTTTTTCCTGTTATTTATCATCTGGAGTTGTCAGTGCATCCCATGCCCATGGAAGGTGGTGTGGCTTTAGGACATCAGCCGGCTCTGCCAGCTGGAGAGTGGCGGGTCAGGCAGGAGGAACTGGGGATTTGTTGAGATGTTTCATTTCTGTACAAGTGGAAGGAAGACACTGCTATTTTCTGGTTATTTTTCTGAAAAATGTAAGTGAACAATAAGCTCAGTAAAACGGACTACTAAAGCAGGGCCCCGACGGTGTAACTGTTCAGCAGCACCCAATCATTTTCGGAATCGGTGCCCTACACCTTGCACAGTTCCTGTTCCCCCTCTTCCCTGGAGATCATTCCTGGAGATTGTCCTGGCCAGGGAACAGGCCCACTCTGGTGACTTGACTGGCCAGTGCAGCCATTAGTAACACCTCAGTTAACATCTTAAATAACATCATATCAACAGATGTTAATATCTGAGGAATGAAAGCTTTACATCTGAAACTGCTGCAGACTGAGGAGGAGACGCAGGGAGCCCTCTCACAGCTCCTGGCTGCCGTCCCACACTCTCCCGTGCTGTAACGCTTTTATTTAGTGCTCTGATGTGTATGAAGCCACTACAGGCTTAAAAAAAACCCAAAAAACCCAGAGTTTTAGAGACTTAAAAAGCAAGTCCCAGAGAGGCCTGAGGAGCTCCCGGTGCTGCCAGGGACCCCCCAGCCCCATCCCGTCCCCATGGCAACGCGGCGGGCGGGGCCGCTTCCGGGTCGGGGCAGCGCGCGGTGCAGGGCGGGAGGCGGCGCCGTAAACAGCGGGGCCATGAGCGGTACCGACCCCGCCCGGCCCGGACACCCCCGGCCCGGCTGCCAGGGGCTGGGCAGCCTCCTGCGGTGCCTCCGCGACAGGTGAGGGACACCGCACGGGGGGCTCTGCGCGGGGCGGGTAGCCCGGGGTCCCAGCGGTGCCTCAGGCTGTGCCCTTCTGCCCGCTCCTCCTGCTCCCTCGTCCCCTTCGGCCGCCCCTGCGGGAGGGCACTGCCAGGTCCCCGCGGCGTGCGGGTGTATGTGGGTGTTGGGGTGTCTGTGCGGGTGTTGGGGTGTCTGTGCGGGTGTGCGGGCCCTGCCGCCTCCGTGCGGTGCCTGTGCCCGTGGTGCTGCAGCGCTGTGCCCCGTCCCTGCTGGGCTGTGACCTCCTGCAGCACCTCTGTGACCTCCTGCAGCACCTCTGTGACCTCCTGCAGCACCTCTGTGAAGTTCCTTAGCGCCAAGGAGAGAGGTGGGGGTGCTTCAGAGCTGGCTGTGGGATGGACGGGTGTGTGCAGGTGTTTCTCCTATAGGCATGTTTGTAATTAATATTACTTTTTAAAGGGGTATTTAGGGGGCATTTTATAACAGGGGTGTTCTCAGCTTGTGGGCACTGCAGGGTGTGTCTGACTTTCAGGTGGGTGCAGGTGTTGGGGCTGTGTCACTGAAGCTGTGCACAGGTAGTGATGCTCCAGGCTGCTCCTCACTGCAGTGACCACTGAGCACTGATTTATAGCCAGTCCCTTTCGAGGTCATTTATGGTTCTGTTGTGAAGCT
The DNA here is from genome assembly GCF_003957555.1 of Calypte anna. NCBI lineage: Eukaryota > Metazoa > Chordata > Aves > Apodiformes > Trochilidae > Calypte > Calypte anna. The sequence continues at coordinate 620,620 of NC_044246.1, forward strand.
GCTGTTCAAGCACTGCATTTTTTCAGTCCAGTGCTGATTCCTGTGTCTCACACAAGTATCTCAGGTGTGTGGTATGAGCAGAAGGATGACACCATGGCTGTGGGAATCTGAACTTGTACCTAGATAGCACTTTGCAGAGATGCTGTGTGCATCTTTAATAGTATCATCATCTTCTGCTCTGAGAGACCACGGGGAAACAAAACAAGAATAGCTTGCTGTTTAAAAGACTGGACAGGAATACACAAAATGTACTTTTTTTTTTTCCTTTTAATAGAAACTATTAGAGATGTGGGCCCTGGATGGGGAAGATGCTTTATCTAAATTCTGGCATTGGAAAATGGACAGGGCAGATTCAAATACCAGTGAGTTCTAGACTGTGTGCTGCTCTGAACTGTGCCTTTGTGTGCAGATATCACTCCTGTTATGAGCAGGGATGTCTTGTGCTTCTCCAGAACCTGATCTGCCTGACGTTTGATCATCTCTTTTGTATCTCCTGTGGTCTGAGCTAAGGCTGAGCTCACACTGCACAAATGGGCAGCCCCTCTGCACCCCCTCTGAAACCTGTGGGGATGTAGTAAGTTCAGATGGCAGCTCCTCTGCCTAATTCAGCTGCACCAAAAGAATCAGGAGTTATTTGGGGAGGGGGAATTGGAGGCAGACAGACAGCAGGATTGCAGGAGCTGTGCTTCCTCTGGACAGCCCTGGTACCCCAGGGCTTGCAATAACAAAGAGATTTCTTCTGCCTGGCACACTTGTCTTGTGTGTACCTGTCTGTGTTTGTACTTGGTGGTGTTGGCAAACAAGGGGTAATTTTTCTGCCAGACTGCAGGTTGTGTGGTGCTGCAGAGGCAATGCCCTCTTCAGAGTTTATCAAAATGATACCCTTTAGATTAACAACTTCTAAAAGTGTAAAATATGGAGGCTGTTGTTAAATCACTGGAGCATTTCAGCCTCTGAAGTCACACTTTGACATCTAAATACAGAACCTAATTTCTGTGTAGGTCCGTGCATGGTATCTGTGCTGTGAGCAGAATGACAGACAGGTTTTAGGGGTCAGAGGTAAGTGAAATGGGGTAGAGCAATTGCCTTCTGTGTTTTAGAGGAACAGGTGATTACTCAGCACTTAAACTTCAGTGGCTGCTGGTGAGGTGGCAGAGTTTGAGTGGTGAGGGTGATGGAGTAAATGAATTACATAGTTAAGTGCTGTGCTTAACACTGTGACTAACTTTGCAATTAGCTTTGCTTTTAGAGAGAAGCCAGATGCTTCAAGCTAAGGGTGATTTGCAGTAAATGTGTACAGATACTGAGATGTCCTGAATTGAGGATGCAAGGCAGGTAGGGTTATTAGTTTTGGAAACACCTGCTGTTATCTGTTTTATGTAGAAGGTGGTTGAAAAACAGGCACCTCTAACCCCTCAGCAAGATTGGCTGAGGCTTGAGCAGGCTCTGGCCAGGCTCCAGGCTGTAAGGATTCAGCTCAGTGCTCGACAGTTGATTTAATTTCAGATTCGTGTAGAAAACCTACTGTAAAAATAAAATTTCTTACTTTTATGGGAAGATTGCATTGTGGCCAAGTGTTGTGCAATTTTCTGTGTACTTATCTCAACAGGGTGTGGTGACAGCAGTGTTGGTATTCCTACATTATGGATGTGGAACTGAAGCACAGAGAGCCCGAGGCCTGGTATCTCAAAAAATACTGAGGCATCTTATTCCTGCTGGTTTAAATGGGAGGTGAGGGATCAAATATCACTGCAGATCGATTCCTGGTGAAATGCCAGAGATTAGAGACAGCTTGTGGCTGACCAGGGAGTTTAATTCTGCTCTCAAATCCCAAACATTTTCTCTCTGTAGACTGAAGATTCAGGGTTGTTTGAAAATGAGCCACCTGCATCCTTAAAAAGTTGTGAAGTGTGCTCTTTTTGACCATTGAAGAAAAAAGTCAATATCTGACTGTTTAAAGCACTGCAGCCTAATGCAAACCTGAGTGGGCAAATACAAGTTGTAGGCAGAGAGCTTGGGTAAGAGCTTTGTTTTTTGAGGTAGCAGCAGAGGTGGTGGTGCAGTGGAGTGGCTAACCTGACCCCTGGGCTGCTTCAAGCTTCTTCTGCCAGTGCCACATCAAAACTGTGCTGGAACCTTGGCAGAACCTGGGGAAGCAAACCCACAAGTCTGGCTGCCTCCAGCTGGGTGCTTGGGCAGAGCTGTGCTGCAGAACCCCCCAAGCTGTGCAGGAACCACGTTGGGCTCCTGGAATGATGGCTCTCAAATGTAGAGGCTCTTACCTGAGGGGTTTTGTACTGCTTTGCCTTGCCTTGGGAAGACCTTAGGTATATATTCAGGTGCTATCTAAATATCAGCTACAAAGTAATGAGTGGGATAGAGGAGCACCAGGCTGGTTGGGAGGAAGGGATCTTCCAGAGCTGAGGAATGTGACATGCTACCTGTGCTATCAGAGAATGAGAAACAGGACTGGAGCCAATGGCTGTTCCCCTCCATCAGCCTTTACATCCATCGGGATATCGGTGCTCTCCACTGAGTCATGAAAATTACTTCTAGAAGTGTAAAAACAAGATCTTGAAATCTGCTTTTGCTTAGCTGTCCATCATGTAAAAGGAAATTGAAAGGATGAGATCCCAGATGAAGCGTGGCTTTTAAATTGCATGCATGACATGAAAACCTAATCTTGTTTCAGACAGTGGCAGGATCAGATGGGTAAAATGGATGCCTTGATCTCTCAGGCTGAGAAGCAGGAGGTGTGGTTTTCTTCCTGGCTCTGCTCTGTGCAGGACAACTGGGAGGAAGCAAATGTGAGTGCCTGTGACACGAGCACGTTTGCAGGGGAGCACACAAATCAGAGATAAGTGTGCCCAGCCCCAGGGGGATGTGCAGCCTCCTGGGTCAGCCCTCATCCATCGTGTGTGCAGCCTTCCTGGCTAATGAGAACTTGAGATGATTTTTTAATAAGCAACTTGGGGTGCTTGCTTTAATTGTTGCAGCGTTTTTAATGTGAACCTACTGGCAGCCTCTGTCTTATCAGTTTATTTTTGATAGTTGCTTATCTTCCAGTGCATTTCTAGTCATTAAATAATATCAGCTTTGCTCTTTTCCTGAAAATGGATTCTCTCTGCAGTGGGTTGTAGGTGAGGTGTATCTGTTAGCCTTTAGTAAGTTAAGGCAGGTAGTGCTAACAAATCTCTAGATGTACTTTGCTTTAATGCAAAAAGTGTGAAATAGTTACTTGATTTTAAGTTCATTTTGTTAAATTAAATACTTAGGTATTGGGTCTGTAAACTGGGAAGGAGTTGGGATTTTTAAAAAATCTCTTGTAATGTGTTGATAAAATGCTCTGGGAAGTTCTGGAGAGCTGTATGTCTGAACAAGCTCAGCTCAGGAACTCCTGCATAGAGAGGGATCTGCTCTGGGATTCAGTGTGGGGCTCATGGGCTGCCTGTTCTGGGGATGGGGCTTGGAACAGCAGCTTAGGCTGGGCAGAACCCTCTGGCTGGTGGGTGATTTGTGGAGATGGATACAAGTTTAGGCATCTTTTCCCCTTGGAACAACTGGTGGCTTCTTTGAATGAGGAACAGAGACAAAGCTTTGAGGTTGTTGTTGGTGGTTGGGGTTTTTTGTGGTAATCTTGGCTGGCAGATCAATCTTTGAAGCTACCAATCTAGCCCAAATGTGCTCTCTGCTCAGAAGAAGGTTGTAGTCTGTAAAATGCTTTACTTCTTGCATTTTGAGGATTTAAATTGTGAAATTGTTTTGTCTTACTGTATGTTTTGTTTTTTCTTTCAGTGAAGCCAGGAGGCTGGAATTAGAAAGAAAACTGATAGAATACAGAAAATCTGATGCATACCTGTAAGCCTATTTAAAAGCTTCTTATATTGTTTGATTCTGTGATTTTATTTTAGTTACAAAGACTTGGGTATCATGGAAAGCTTTTAGAATGGTATCTTGATGGGTTTTTATAACTTCTCCTTTTGAACACCAACCCCCTTGTCTTCATGTGAAGTTATTTAGGGTCCATCCTGTGTGTTGTGGAAAGCAGCTTTGGACAGTGGTGCCAATGTGTCTGCTCCTTTTGGGGAGGCTGGGGAGGCAACTCCTGCAGAAGTGTCAGTATGGATGTGTCTGAAGAAAAAGAATTGTAGCAGATATGTTTGTTTAATTTCATGCTCTCTAAATACAGGTTATTTTCCCCCTGCAGAATGAAGGTAAAACACATGAAGCTGAAAAAATACTTGAAAGAAATAGATGAGCGACACAAAGGAGCCCTTCTGCGGAACCAGAGCCTTTTAAGGGAGTTTGACAGGTTTGAAGCTCATGTGAAGGCTTCAGGCTCAGAGATGATTCAGAAGATGGAAGTAACTTTCTATAAGACCTAATACGTTAGTGTTTACTGCTGTTACAGGGTTGATAAAATGGTTTTGTCCAAGTAGGATGCACACCAGGACTTCAGATGTTGGTGAAACCTTGTCATATGTTTTGGAGTGGCTACACATGGTAATGTTTGGGAATTGGAAATTAACTGAAACCAGTAGTTCCTCCTGTAGCTGTCACCAACACAGAACTCTGCATTTGATCTTCAGTAAAGTGCCCTGTGCTTCCCAGTCTCTTGGAAGCAAGGGAAAACTGAGATAAAGTGTAGCAATGGATCATGTGTTTGGAGTGTTAGTGATAAGATAATAAACTAGCAGTGTCTGAGTTAGGACAATGAGAAGGCTTGAGTTGTAATATTTTCACAAAGACTCTTTTATAAAACTGTATTTTACTATGGCTTTTATTACTTAAAATACTCAAATACATTTAATGGAGGTGGTTTCTGGACAGAGTTTGTTTTGCTGGTGTGAGCACCCTAAAGAGCCACAGTCTTCCCCATGCTTACTGCTTTGTCTTCACCAGTGGAGGAAGTAGAGGGGTAAATAACTTGTGTTGCAACAAATTACTGTATCTGAGCTATCCCAAATGTGGTCACACTCCCTAAACACTCGGACAGCAGCACTGCAGCAGTGCTCAGGGGAAGCACTGCTTGCTCCAGTTCCAGTGCTCACATCTTGGCTTTTGGTACCATTTGTGCATCTGTCCAGATTTGATTCATGTACCTTCAGAGTTGGAAATTTTGAACTTTCCTTCTGGACTTCCACTTTAGTGAATTGTGTAGGAATTATCCTTATGCAGGAGGCTGTTGAACTAATGCAGGCCTGTTCTGGTTTTAAATGACTGGTTTTTATAAAAATTACTGCAACATGCATGCATGGTCATTATGCTTTAAAAGGAAGAACAAAAACTGGTGAGGATGAATGAAAGTTACAAGTCAACAGCTGCATTTGTATTGCCTTTTTATAATTAATGCAGAAATAAGATGTAATTCCTCTGTTTTAATGAAGAGATGCATGTCTTAATGTTTGAAACAAACTCGATCAGGATCCAGATTTAAGGTTATATAATAGACAGGATTTCTTAACCATAGTTCATGCCTGATGTGCTCTCAGTTTAATAGGCTACTGTAAGAAACAGCCAAGCACTGAGGATTTTTGAATTATTTCTGACATTGTTTTGCCATTCTCTGAAGAACAATTTGGGATGTTGCAAAGTGGTATAGATTGGCAATCATCTTGGATTTGAAGTGAAATAGTGGCTGTATGCTCATGTCTCTGACATGGATTCAGATTTTTGGGGAGGTAAAAACTGGGAGGAAATGTGAGCAGATAAAAACTCTGCTGTGTAAGAGCAGTTGCATTCTGTGTTTGGCTGGGGCTGTGTCTGTCCCGTTGGTTGTTCTGACACCTTGGTGTGAGTCACAGGTGTGCCATGGTGGGTCTGCACGAGTGGTTTTTGTGCATTGCTGCCATTTTGGTGTTTCTGTGCCATCCATTTTATTTTTTCTGGGTTAGACCTACTTTTTTCTGAGCTGTTGAACAGAGCACAGATTACATTCCCTCTGTGCTACAATTATGAAAAGCCCCCTTGCTGCGGGTTGCATAAGAACGATGGAGCATGTAATGATTTAATCTGTTGTGGAAGTACACAGACATAAATTATTACTTTTTTTTTTCTCTTAGAGCGAGAATGCCCTTCAGCAGTGCTTTATCATAACTGTGCACACAGTTTATGTGGCTGTAGCTGACAAAACTTCTTGGTTTTGAGGAATTTACTTTTTTTCAGTGTTTGTGTGTCTGCAGTTTGTTTGTGTAAATTCACTTAAGCTTTTAGGAGAATCTCATAGTTACATTTGAGTGCATTTCGAGTGTGTTTAATTCTACCGAGGTTGAGTTTTGCCTTGTAAAGTTCTATGAACAGCTTCTCTTACCTGGGAAGCAGCAGACTCTCTGAATGCAGTGCTGGAGTGAAGTGCAGAGCCGGCCAAGTTAATTGCTCTAAAGATTTATTTTCATGCATATTACCTGATGCAGAATAGGTACTGAAGTGCTTTCATTCAGGGCCGATGTAACTTGTTATTGGGGTTTACAATTACTAACAAACAGAATTAATTATAGGTGCTGCATGTGCTTGGCTTTCAAGCAGGAGTCCTCCTACCAAGGCATTACCTCTGGTCAATTAAACAATGTAGTGGAGGTGACGCCGTTGTTTGTCAGTAACACTGCACCAAGTTGCCTTTCATGCTGGGCTGCTCTTTATAACATCTGCCATATACTGCTCCGTATAAATAGCTCAATGAGTTGTAAGATGATGTGTGTAAGAGAAATTCTAAAGCTCATTTAATCCCAGAGAGATTGAGTCATTGTCTGGATGCAGCAGAAATCATTTGGCGTTAGAAATGCTAGTTGGGATGAAATAAATTTGAGGCAAGAAGTTATCACTGTTTTGTAGGGTTCTAAATTATGTGGAGGAATAAATGTGTATTAAAAACCTGCAGAAGATTGTGTGCTTGCTCAGGGATGTGGAAAAATTAAGAAAAAATAGGTTCTCTGGCTTTTTTAATGTAGTCCAAGTTAAAAAATGCTGTTAGGACATTACAGTGAAAAGTGGGTAATTTGCAAAGCAGTATTTGTTGATTTGTGGTGGTTTTGTTTGTTTGGGTTTTTTTTCTTCAGTTTTATATAATGGATTTGTTCATGTTTAGGCATGGTATGGGAGAGAAATGAAAAGCACATTACCACTTCAGGAGGGTGACTTGTCAGCAGAAGGTGACACGGAGGAAGACCAGGAGGAGCAGGTAATGCAGAGGAAGTGGGGGAAATGTGTTTTATTGCATGGAGGTGCTTTCCTCTGAGCTGCTGTCTGAGAGGCAGGCAGTCTTGGCAAGGGGATTTTCATTGCAGCATTTGTAGTGTGAAATATTGTTTAGTGCTTGAGTGAAGTAGAGTAACCTGGCTAAAAGGAGCAATTATTTCAACCAAAGAACTAGAATTAAAAGGGGGGGAACAGGGGGATGGACACAGATGCTGTTTATAATAATCTTTGTTTTTGTAATTCCTATGCTCAACAGTGTGAAAATGGTCTTGACCAAATAGGAAGTATTCTTAATGGTATTTTTTTAAATGTAGCAGTCGATTCATACGGTGTATTTATAATTTTGTGTGTTTTGACCTTTTCTCAGAAGCAGCAAAAAGAGATTGCATATCTGAATAACAGACAAAAAGACTGACAAGGAATACTTAAATACATTCTGCTATGTATCTGCAGCCAGGCAGGTTTCTAATCCCTCCTCCTATCTCCATATAAATGATACAGTTCAAGACCATCGCTGTTTTCTTCACTAAAAGCAGTAAAGCTCTTTTAGATGAAATGTCTAAAAACATCTTGTAATAACTTGGAGCATGCTGGCAAGAGTAGTCACTTGTGACTGTGTGTGAAACCCCCTCGCCAGTCGATATTGTAATAAGCAGGCAGGGCCGCGCCGCTCCATTATTCAGAGGAGCCAGCAGCATTCCTGTCCCTTAGGCTACAGCATTCATTAAGAAAAGCTTACTGGGCTGAAAGCTGGGAACAGATGATAACGGGATATGATTTTCATATTTAATGCATTCCTTGGAAGAGTATGTGTGCTGCAGATTGATAGAAGAATCAACTGCTACTTTACTAAAAGACTTTCTAGTTTGCCCTATAGCTACCGATGGAATCATTCAGCCAAGAAATTAACTTTTTCTCCTTTTACCTGCTTTATGTATCTGCTGAGCAGGCTGCCTGGCTGCCAGTAAATGTTATTATGCAGTTAAATGTTTGGTATTTAAGACTCTTATCAGAAAAGAAACAGAGGCCACACTGTTTTGTTTTTATAGTAGGAGGAAGGTTTTCGGTTTTCTTTCTTCAGTGCATTAGCAGTTGTTAATCTGAGTTTAGAGGAAGTTTCCCCCATAGATTAAAAAGTTAAAAACCTTGAATTTAGAGCATTCTTTAAACTAATATACAAAGCAATGAACCCGAGCAACCTTGACCTATATAAGCAGGCCTCCAGCAGTTGGTAAATTATATTTTAAATTCAGATCTATGTGAAAAGGTGAGGGGTTTTTGAATGCTAGATTCTTCTGTTAAAAGCAAGTGGTGTAGGAGAAGGGATTTCTAACCTATGGAAAAGTTTACACAAATACTAGAACATCAGAGTCTTAGAGTATGGCTTAAATTTCTAAAAACTGTTTGCAGGTTTTGGACAATACAAGAACTTGGTGTATACACAAATACATCACTTCATGCTGAGTAACACTAAGTAGCTTGATTGTGATTCTTCTCCTCTCATTTCATTCCTCTCCTCATCTCCCCCCATAAACTCAAGGGTAACAACTAAATTTTGCATCCTTCTGCCCCCTCTGTGTGCTGTGTCTGAATCCTCTTCTCTAACTACATTTTGTCAGACTGACTGTGCCCGTTTCCCACCACTTGAAATTCTCTTATTCTTATGTCCAAAAATGAGAGTTTGTTCTTGGTGACCTGGCATGGAGTCAGTCAGAGTGAGTGTGTGTGGTTAGGAGGTGGTGTAGCCAGGATGTGGATGATCACAGATGGGAACTGGTTTTATTTCCCAGCACTGGTGTTGTAATGGTTTTCTTCAGGCTGGTCAGGGTGCCAGTGATGGTGTGGTAGCATTGTCAGTGATGCATCTTGGGGATCAAGGACAATCAAACAACAATCTGTTTAACTCCCAGATGGAGTAACATCAAATTCAGTCATTTTGTTGACTGTTACAGGTGAGTCATGAACACGTTTTTACTGTTTTGGTGCTGAAAACAGCCTAGACCAGTGTTCCCTGTCATACTTTTGCTTTGAGAACGCAAAGGTGGTGAGGAGGTGATTTTTAATTTTTTTTTTCCTGCAGTCAAAGGGGAGCTTATTGGAGTTGTGTGCCTGCTATGACTCTGCCAAGCACTTGTACCTGTTTGAGATGCATTTGTTTTGGAACGCTACATCCAGGAGCTGCTAAATCCATAAAGTACTTGCTAGATGCATTTTAAAGCAGTAAATCCAAGCCCTGAAAAGTAATTAGGAGGAACCCGAGAGCAGTGGTGATGGAATAAGCTGTGAACTTAATCTGAGTGGCAAACCTTTACTCCTGCTTAAAATAACTTCATGGCTTTTTGTTCTGCTTCTTGTTACGTGGAATTTGAGCTTTTTTAATGAAACTTGGTCACAGACTAGACAAGATGCCTTTGTTTCCTTTAAGCTGGGTTTGGCAGCTGACTTTGTCTGGTAGGAAGAGGTCAGGCAATGAAAGAGAGGAGAGAGATGTGGAGGTGACTGTAAATTGTCCTGCTGTGATTTGGGGCTGAAAAGTAAGCCCTGCTTAGTATGAACAGTGGTATTAGGATAGCTAATTTTGGCTTTGCATAAACTGGCAGTGACCTCTTAGTAGTAGTGGTGGCAGTAACCACTCCTCCTAAATTGTTCTGATTGAGTAGGCTCACAAAGAAAAAAAAGGCAAGTATTAAAACACTGGGATTTAGAGGCAAAGTGGTTATAGAACTGTTTTTATGCAAGTTCAACAGTTCTGGGAGGAAAGTGCCATTTCTGCTCAGTGCCAAAAGTAGCTTTGTGGAAAATGTGATTTCATCTATATGGTGTTAGCTGAGTAGTTCTTCCTCTTTGGTGTCATTTAACAGCCAAGAAAGAGCAGAAGGAAGACAATGAATACAGTGATTTTGCCTGATTCCTGTTTGCTTTGTTGACATGCTGTGAGCAAAGCTGGATACAGAGACAAGTCAGTGATGGCAGATGTATGCCTCAGGTTCTCTGGGGACCCTTCCTCATCCCCTTGCCTTCCAGGGAAGATCATGAGAGGAGCAGCAGGAGGGGGTTGCTGGGAGCAGGTGCTGTGGGTGGCTCCAGGAAGGTCAGTTAGTGCCACGGGCTCCTGAGGATCCTGGCCTGGCATCAGGAACCACATCATCACCAGGAGAGCACAGGGCTCTGCTGGAGTCAGTAACTCCCAGGTGTTCTCAGTGACTTTGGTGGGTAGGGCTAAATGCTGTGCTTTGGTCTTAAAAACCTTTGCAGGGATCTAATGATAAAAGCTTGCCTGTTTGTAAAAACCTGATAGTGCCTGTGTTTCAGTCCCTTTTGTTCAGAGTGGGAGTACACTGTGCTTTTGCCACCAGGTGTTTTGGCTCATGAGCTTCAGTTGAGGTCTGGCCCCTTGTTTTCATGCTAGGATGCAAGAAGTGCATGCCAAGTGTTTGTGTAGTAGTACTACTGTACAAAATACTTGAATTCTGTGAGTCTTTTCTCTCCAGAAATCAACATGCAGCCCCCTAGGAGCTCCTTTTGCAACTTGCTGCCTGTTTGTTTCCATAAGCTGTCTTCCACCTGTGTTTTTCAGATGCTGAGGATGGGAGTGCAAGCAGGAATTAGCACCAGGGAGGCCATGCCAAGAGGATTGTTTCATCCAGCCACAGTCTCCATGAGCCACCACACATCATCCATCTCAGCTGCTGGAGGTTTGGACATGGGGCAGAACCCCCCCCAGGCTGCAGAGAGTAGCTTGGTGCCTGACCTGCCCTCTTGCCCTCTGTCACTTGGAGGACTTGGTCAGAAGAGCAGAAGCACTGATCTAGAGGGTGATGCCTCAGTGGAGGAAGCAGGGAGACGTGGGGACCTGGCAAGCAGTGAGGAAGGCTCCAAGCAGCTCCCCTCTTCATCCTCTGCCCCTGAAGAGGAACAGCTGCAGGGAAACATCCCAGGTACAGCAAGGCACCTGCCTGTCTGCCTCTGCCACCAGAGTGATTCCCACAGCTACTGGTTTCCCCTGAATGTGTTGCACTCTGGCTGAAGCAGGCAACACTTGCCTTTTTCTTTTTTTTAATACTTTTTAATTATTTGCTCTCTTTTGACTCCATTTCCTCCCAGGCTGCTCATCTGGAGGAGGGGCTTGCTTGAGGGCTCAGCCTCCTTTGGTTCTCCATTAGAAAGTGAAGATTTCTTCACTGCTGTGCCCACAGATGTCTTGAAGTCTTGAGCCTCATTGTAAGAGGCAGAGTGTGTCACTTCTGGTCTGGGTTGATTTCCTTCTCCCTCAAAACAGTTGTGCACAACAGCTCATCCATTCTGTAGCAGTGGATTTGCAATGTAGGCTGAGGACTGGTGTGCCCCTGTCTGTGGATGGATGAATCCCTACTTGGTGGGGGTGCTCTGCCTGCTTCCCAGCTTCCCTGGGAAAGGAAGGGGAGATGTCCAACCCAAGCTGCTCTTGTTTTGGGACAGGATGCACTTCCCTTGAAGGCTGTGTCCAACTTCCCAGCCTTTCTTTATTATTTTCCTTCCCCATATATGTTTTGGCAAAATGTTTTCTCTTCCATATTACTCACCTGGTTACTTATTTGAAGTAAGCTAATGGATGTGTTTTTGAAGTTGCAGTGACAAAGGTTTGTCAGTAACAGTTTATTCCCTTCCCTTATTACCTTGCAGAAATACTCTCCCCTGCCTTGCCAGCTAGCATAGCAATTTACAACTTAAACTAGTTTTCCAAGCCCCATAACAACTGCTGAAATGGAGCTATTTATAATGGGAACTGGTGGTGGCCCTAATGCTGCAGGGACTCCTGCAATCCTGTCATGATTGTGGGTTTCTTTTCTGAGGGGAGCTGGCATCCCCATCAGATCTCTGCTACATCTTGGGGATTTTCTGACACCTTCTTTCCTGGGGGTTGTGTTGATTTTTTTTTTTTTTTTTTTTTTTCCCTCATTCCTTTTTCTTTCTCTCAAGAATTTATTTACCTCTTGTTATCTTTGATCTGGTGCATTTGCCACTTCTACATCTTAATGACAGCCTGTCCTTGTTGGTGCTGGGAGACCAATGCAGCCTGGCTGGTATTCACCCCAGGCTCTGCCTGCAGCTCCTCCCATGGGGCAGGATGAGGAGGCCAGCATCGTGTCTAGGGAAAAATATCCATTTAATTTCTGGAATTCTGAATCTCTGCCTTCAGAGAAAAACTGTACAGTTGGCTTCAAAATCAAAACCAGTTTTTTGTCAAAAGGCACAGTAATCACCTCAGACTGCCTGAGGGGCTTTTGATGTCTGCCTGCTGCCCAGCATGTGTTGTGAAGTGAGACTGCTGGGGGTGTCTGCAGGGAACGGGCTCCTTCCACCTTCCTGAGCTTCCATGCTGCAGTGTGGCAGCTGAGGAAGATGCTGGGCTGTGCCATACCTGGAGCAAGCATGCAAAGGGCTCAGCCCTGTCCTGCCTGCTCATTTCCCAGCAGGTACAGTAGTGACATTCCTGTTTCCTGTACTTGTGTCACAAATTTGGAAACAAGGCCAGGAGAGGCTGTCCTGGAACCACAGCTACTCTGTGGCATAAACCTTCAGTGCTTTGGTTCCACTGAAGGTCTGTGACCCCGATGAGCAGAAATGCTGGGACTGTGGTGTTAGCAGGTGTGCAAACGCTGGTGAATTTAAATACATGGTGATTTTTATGAAAAAGTGGACGTTTGTGGCAATACTAACTTGTTACAGCACTAGCTGGATCCTTCTGGCATTCTGTGAAAAGATAAGTAGCATTTATCTGTCATCTTAGAAGCATGATTCAGCTCTGTACTCTCCTCCTTTAGAGAAGGCAATTAATGTGCAGGGTTTAAACCCCCTGGGCAGGTATTTCTTCTGCAGGGATTAAAAAATGGGTGATAGCAGACTCTTCAGGTGTACTTTTTCCACCTCTGTGAGAAAAGCTGCTTCCAGCTTTCCTGTTTCATGGTGCCTCCAGAGATGGTTGAGTGAAGTCAGGATGGTTTTTGAGGAATGCCAGGTTTGTCTGCCAGGCACCAGGAGCTGCAGAGCCCAAAGGCAGGAGCCTCCCCAGACTCCCCCTTGTGAGAGCAGTGCAGAAGGACACGGGGCTGTGGGCAGGGAGAGCAGAGGGATGCTCCTCCATGCCTGTCTGAGGAAAGAGATCAACTAACACCATAGGTAATCTTAGTTTAATTCCCTACACTACTGTGTACTCCTGGTCATGTTTGGGATTTTTTTTTTTTTTTTTTATAGGACCAGACTCTGTCCTGAATAACTGGGGGGCTTGTCAGGAGGTGAGCCAGGAGTGCAGCCCTGAGCTCCCTGTGAGCACCGAGGAGGAGATGCTGAGCACCCCAGGTGAGGGGCAGGGCAGGGTCTCTCCAGCAGCCAGCTGGGGTCCCCAGGCTGCTGAGGGACCCCCACTGCAGCCACCACCCCCTCCCACTGTGCAGGAGGAGCTCTCCATCAGCTCAGTGCCAGACAGGTATGTCCTGACCTCTCTTCTCTGCCAGCTAGCATGTGCCTCAGAGGCTGCTCACATGCAGGCAGGCAAACTCCTCACATTTTTATTTTTATTATCTTCCTATCTCTGTGCTAGTGGTGATTAGCTTCAGGGTAACTCATTCTGGTCAGGCTGGGACAAGTTAAGTTGTTTTAAAAATGTAGTAGGTATTCTTCAAATGCACACAAATCTTACTTTGAATAAGTTTATATTGTAGTACTTACAATTTACTAAGCAATGTATTTTGTGTAGATTAAAATTTCCAGTTGGTTAAATTTGTTGAGCATTTTATTTAAAATAAAAAAGAGAGAACAACAAAGTATGGGGAAAGTGTGGTCCAGATGCATGGCTTGTCCTCTGCTACCCTGTGAAGGTGTTTTATTGCCAACAACACTTGCAGTGCCAGGCTGTAATTATTATTACAGATTATCAGCTCTAATACTGGACCACAGCTGGATTTTTTGTTTTGTTACCAGCAGTTTGCTGGTAAACCAGGAAAGCACATCCTCATCCTGGTGCAACAGTACCCACTACAGATGGTCCAGGGGGATTGCCCAGGTTCCTGGCTCTGCTCCCATGCCTACTGCCATCCTCCCTTCCTGGGTCTCCACCTTGCTGTGTCATGTCCCTCACACCTTTATCTCCTGTCTTCATTCTTCTGGAAGTCTCTTTGCTGCCAGTTCCCTGTGCAGCTCTTCATGCCCACATCCCCCTTCACCCCTGCCATCCTCCCACTGCCTGACCCTATGAGACCTACACCTCCTGCCTGTCTCCTGACAGCTCTTAGGGGCAGCACACTTCTGTCTCCTTCTCCTCTGGATCCCCAACATCCTTCTACCTCCTCACCAGTTTCCTGCCCCCAGTCACAGCAGAAATATTGCAGAAAACCTTTTCTGCAGGTACCTGCTGTATTCCAGCAGCTGCTGCTCCCCATGGGTCTCTCTACCTTGTGCAATATCAAAGTGCTCCTAACTGGAGCAGTTAACCAGATACTAGGTAGATAACTAGATAGGCTGGTTAGGTGGTGGCTGTTTATTGGGTAGAGATCATGTACAAAGAAAACCAGATTTTTTGCCCCTGGAAAATATGGACTCCTTTTTGCATGTTGGGTTCAGGTTTTGGTTTTGTTTTGTTTTTTTTATTGTTTGCAGCTTTTCATTCTGCTTCATGCATCTACTTTTCCTACATTCCTGGTCTTAGGTACTGACTTCAATATTGGTTTGTATTTTAATGGATGGCAGTTGAGCAGAAACTCCTGGCCATCAATATACAGGTCTGTAACTTTATCATTCCCCATTTGCATCAGGCTGTTGCCTGCTATGGAAACATCATCTAATTTACATCTAAATAGCTTTTACCCAGTTTTTTGCTTTTGTATAACACCTGTTAATCATAACACTTTGTGGGGAAGTTGCATGGAGTGCCTGCCTTTGCTGCAGAAGTTGTAGCTGAGCGAGGGTAATTTAACCTTTTGTTCTCTGCCTGCTGACGCCAGTGAGCCTGGCTGTTCACAGACTGATGAGGAGGCTCTGCCCTGCTCTCCAGGCTCAGATAAATTATACAGAGGTTTTGCTGCTCGCATTATCTCCAGAGCACGGCTGGAAGCAGAACGTGGAGGTTTCTTCTCTCATTGTGCCAGGCTGAATGCCTCCCGTTTCTCAAGGCTGTGGAAGTGGGATCGCTGCCACTGTGAGCAGTTTCTGCAGAAAAGGCTGAGGTTTTAATTCGTTTTTACCTGAAAATTAAAGTGCAGATAAAATTCAAAAGTGGCAGGGCACAGAAGGTCTCATGGAGGGGTAAACTGCCTTCTCCATTGTTCCACTTAAAACCCAGTGGCCTTTCCAAGTCCATCTTCCCAGGGCACGTGAACTGCAGCATGTGTGCTCGAGTCCTGCAAAATGATTCATGAGCTCAAAAATCTTGGGAAAAAGTTTCCGAGCAATTAGTACACAGATTTCCATTTACAAAGTACACAAGCTGTGGAATGCAGCTTCTTTGGGCCTGAATGGATTGGAGCACAGATTCACAGAATGGGTAATACCCAGGTTGTGCCATGTCTCTTCAGGCCGTGTGTTTTTCTCTTAAGAATTTCCTACCCTGGCTAAAGAAATGTGCAGAATTTTTGCAAATTCATTTATATTTGTTCTACTAAATGAAAGTATTTGTAGCTTGGACTTTCCCAGTGCAGCTGTGGTACCCAAACGAAGCACTGTTCCTGCTTGCCAGCTGTATTTGGGCCATTTGTGCATTTTTAGTGTCTTACGTGAAATCAGGACCAGAGATGGGGGGGAGAGGAGCTCTTGTGTGCAGGGATTGTAGCTCACTTGAAAGGCAAAACAAAATCCTTGTTGCCTGTCAGGAAGTTACAAGTTTGTATTTTTGGGAGAAAGTGCCTTTCCTGCCTTACTGCAGAAATACCATTTTCTTGGATGTTTAAAAATTTTTGAGGTAATTCTTTGCTGGACATACTTTCCTTCTGAGAAGTTCAGCCTAATTTCAAACAGCCTTTTCCATCTGGAAGGGATGGCTGTCCTGTAACACCATCAGTTTATTAACCAAAGGAAGGGGGTGTTGCTATGAAAGGTTGTTCTAGTACAAGCTTTGTGCCTTGGTCACAGTTCATGAGGGGTTGCTGCAACTTTGCTGCTTGTTTTTGTAAAAATGACCATTTTTTATCACTCTGGGAGCACTGCTGGGTGGGTGCCTTGACCAGAGGTTGTACCCCCACCTCTTCAGAGGAGTCCCCCCAGCTCAGCCCCCTGCCAGAGCCTGATCCCTGCACTTCCCAGCAGCTCCTGGTGAGCGGGGGGCTTGCTCCCCATCTCCCCTCCTGCCAGGTGAGGCCACCCCATAGCCCTGGTCCCTGGCTGCTTGTTGCTGCTCTGAGGAGCTGAACCAGAGGTGAAAGGCTCCGTGTCCTCTTACCATTCCTGACAGCACCCAGCCCTTTCTTTAAGGGCTTAAACCCGGGAAGCAGGAGGGGGGGAAGAGGGTCTCGGGGAATTAGCGCAGAGAAAGATGATGACTATTTTAAGGCCTGTGCTGAGGGAGTGGAAAAAGGCAGAGCTTATGCCTGTGCTGCTTCAGCTGCATTGAAGAGGACTTAGCACAGATGGATTGTGCATTACAAAATGTAACACATAATTCAAGCTGTCAGCTTAATCAGACTGTTTCCAGGAAGCAACCTGTAAAAGAGAAGGACCTCTTGTTTGCTGACCTCTGATCCGTAGCCTGCTGCAGATTGTCATACATTTTGTTTTTCTTTATGTTGGTGTCCCTTCCTTCCCCTTCCCTTTTTATTATTGTATCCCTCTCAAGTGGCACCCTGGAAGGACCACCCAGCGGGAGGAAAACAATGGGAAACGAGCCGGCCTCTAAAATACAGGGTTTGTAAGACTGGGGGAAAAGAAAAAGCACTGTTTAACTGCATATGTGATCCCCCTGGTATTGTTTTGCTTATTAAATGTCTAGGAAACTCAACTAAATGCTCGGCAGCTCCCACTTAATTGTTCACTGTTGCCCCACAGTCCGATGGAAAACATGGCTTTCAGTGTGGCTTAATGTGTTAGCTGAAATACTGCAAGTTTTCACTCACAAGAGCTTTTCACTTGAGGGAGCACAAACCAAGCTTAACAGTATAAATATGTCAGTTTCTACACACAGGAAAAAAAAAAAAAAGAGAGGAAAAAAAAAAAAGAAAAAAGTAGTATTTTGCCTGTGGTGCTCTGGGGGTGCAGATGCAGCTGGGGAGACCTGGCCTGGAAAGTCCCCAACAAAGCAAGAGCCGGGCTGGACCTGAATACCCATTTACACCTCTGTTCAAGGATTAGCCTGCTGTATTGTTTCAATGTTTAAATCCTAATTTGCATCATTATAGAGATGCAGCTTCATCAAAAGCCCTCTGAGGTCCCAGTTATGTCCCTGTACCTGTAGGTGGTCACCAGATTTATTCTGATTGTGGAGGTGAAGGAATTAAACTACTTGGGGCAGGGTAATATCAGTTCAGTGTCTCAGGCCCCATCTGATTTTTTATTATTATTTTAATTATTATTTTTATTTATTTTGGATGATTTGTTGGCTCATGTGGTTTTTTTGTTTCTTTCATTTCTACAGAGCTCAAGCAGTGTACTTTTTGCTGTTGTTTACTTTGAAAAGCTAAAATGAGAGCTTTTTCCCAATGGACATGGTGAGAATGCATCTAAAATATCTGTTGTGACCCAGGGTCTCTTCAAGCCCTGTTTGCTGCCTGCCCACAGGGTCAGTGGGATGCTGTCAGGACTCTCCTGTGCCCTGCAGTTGATAGAGGAGGTGGTGGTGAGGATGAGCCCCCAGCACCGGGTGCTGTACCAGCAGCTGGGGACCATGGGGACAGCAGAGCTGCTGAGGTTAGTGCCTTGTCCCTGCTGCTGCTCCTCTTCCCCTGTAGGAACCCCTTTGTTTTTGTTTGCTTACTGCCCTATGTCATAATTCTGGCTGTGATTGCTGACAGGCTCCTGATGGGGCTCAGGTGAGTGCTGGTGAGAGGCTGTTACCCAGCAGCTTTGCAGGAGCCTGCTGAGCCTGGAGCCAGGGGTGCTGCTCCTCTGGTGACAAATGGCCAGAGCAAAGTGCAATGGGCTCCTGCAAACAAACATTGCATGTTGCTAAGAGGCCTTTTTCCCCTTCCACTGCTTTAGTGTCATCAGGAAGCTGAAATATGGCACTTAGAAGCACATACACAAATTACTCTGACAAATACTCTTTTCCTAAATGTGGCAGTTTTCGCAGCCTTACTCCACAGATCCCTTAGGTGAAGTAAATGCTTATTCCCAAGAGGGAGAGTATCCCGTTGGCTAGTAATGCTAGTATGAGTTACTGAGGTAAGCAGCAAAAAATCCCAGAAAAACAATTTTTCTTTGAGGTAAAAGAACAAAAAGAATCACTAAACTCCACACCAGCACAGTTTGGGGGCAGTGCCCTGGCTGTCCCTCTGCAGCACAGAACCTTCATTACAAGAGCTGGGAATGGCTTTGTAGTTTTATTTAAAATTATACATCAGCCTCCATAAACTAGGATTCTCCTGAGCACTTGCTAGAGGATTTCTAGGGAATTAGGAGGAAGGGAATTATTAGGAATCCTACATAAATTTATTATTGCATGTAATTCCAAACTGACCTGCCCCCTCCAGCCTGTCCTGTTCTGTCTTTTGCGGAGAGCATCACAGATGTTTGTCCCTCTGGGCTGCCCTACTGCTTATCCCATTAACTAGGAGAAGTGTTACAGCTTCTGCCTCCACACCAGGGCTGGCTGACGGGGCCTTAAATAACTGTTGTATGTAATACCTGCTTTATTTTGTAGCTTTTGTAATCGGGCTGGCAGTCTGAAAGAAGATGACCTTGAAGCATGCGAAGCAGTCGTCCTTCATCAGCTTCAGGCTTTATTACAGAGCACACTGAATAGCTGCCTCCTACCTGAGGAAACACTTGATGCTGGAGGCAGAGTGGTGGATGAAAAGCAAACCAGGTATCCAGACACAACTTGTGTGTGGGTGTGATTAACATTCCTTTCTTTCCTCCCCAACTCTGCTCTGCCTCTCTGGTGTAGAGAAGGCAGACCTGGGGCCAGCCCTCCCTTCACACTGGAAAATAAAGACATCTGAGTGCTGATCTTTAGGCATCTTGGCAGCAGCCGTGCAGCTCGAAATGAGAACATTAAGCAAATTAATTTATTTTCCTTTTCATTCACTGATGGTGAGTCTTGTTAAGCCAGGCAGCACTTGGGCCAGGTCCCCCTGTCTTGCCCATCATCTCCCACACAAGCTGCTCTGGTAGGGAAGGAAACAATAACTTCAGGGACCTCTTATCCAGTAATTTCTGTGTTCTTCAATGTGACTCTCAAGCATGTGAGGGTGGGGAATGTAATTTTGAGAAGCAAATAATTTTTCTGTGAAGCGGGAGATGCATATTGCATTTAAAAACAATAAACAGCAGTTATTCAAAAGCTTGTTTAGTTTCCTGTGTATATGTCACAAGGACAAGCGAGAATTGATTTAGGTGTTCTATTTTTTTTTTAAGTCTCTTTAATAAATGAAAACAATTTCTATTCTTTCTTTCTTAGCTTCTGTCTAGACCTTCCTCCCTGTTAGAGGCTCAGCAGTGCTCAAGTGTTAGCAGGATTGGGGCACTTGTGAGTGCTGAAGGATGGTCTAGTTAACCATACCTGCTTCTTCTTTTGAGGCTGATGTGCCTGCAAGCACTGATACCTTCTTGTATTTCCTGAATGGTTTCTGAGGGACAAACACTTGTGGAGTTAATTGGAATTCAGTCCTCTGTTTGTGAAACCTCATTGGAGCAACAGGAGAAACAAACATCTTTGGCAAACAGGATCACAGTAATTACTTTTTCTGCGGTAAAAGAAAAGGTGCTTTTGATCAAAAATAATAAAAAGACTTCTAAAACAAAACAATGAAAAACGGTGAGGCTGGGGAAGTGGATACCCAGCAGAGTGCCTGCTGGAGAGTGGGGTCTGCTCAAGGCTGAGGCCAGGGGCTGCAGGAGAGGCTGAGTGTCTCCTGACTTCATGTCTCAGGACACAGATGTGGTGGTGATTGCCCCTGCCTGTCCTCCACACCCCGGCAGAAGTCACCAGTGACTTCTTCCATTTTCCACTCTGGACTCTTTGAAAGGAAGAACTGGGAGTTAAGGACAAAATGTGTGATGGCTTGTCCCACAGCATGTTGATCTGCTTGTCCATATCAGTGCATAGCCTGTCACCCTGTGAGCCCTGTGCAGGAGGGGTGTCCCACTAATGCCTGGCTTTGTGTCTCAGGACAGAGCTGGATGTGCTGCAGGCACAGCTGAGGGACCATGGCATCTTCCTGAGAAACCACCAGGTCCAGCTGACAGAAGAAGTGGCAGAGATGTTTGAAAGGCTGCTGGTTTCTGGCAAGGAGGCACAGGATGGCCAGGTTAGTGCTTGTATCTGGTTATATCTGCATCAGTGACAGCCAGGGACTAATCTGCATCAGGAAGGAGAGACGGGCCCTGTGTCACTGTCATGATCTGGTGGGTGGGCTCTAAGGGGGGAGCAGCAGTCTGCATTCATTAATCAGCCTTGGAGACAGCTCTGAGGTGGGTAAGGAGAGAATACAGGTTCTTCAGGGGTCCTGAGGCAAACATGGGCAGCACTTATCCTGCTAGGAAAACAGTCTCATTAAGGTCTCCAGGAGCATGTCTGCTTTTCACCCTTCAAACCAGTTATTTATTTAAAGAAGTTCACAGTTGCTGTGGTGTGAATTTATCACAAGGCTTATATCATCTGTCTTTCTCTGTGGCTCAGTAGCTTTTTATCACCAATGATGCATTTTTTTTTTTTTTTTAATAAAACAGAGTTATGTTTGGTACACTGACTACGCAGAGCATTTTACAAATAGCATCATGTGCTCTTTTTTTTAAATATCAATGCAAAAGGTTCTCAACTAACTCTTAAAAAAAAAAAAATTAAATTACTGTTTGGTAGAGCTGCAAACCCCCAGCAGCCAGCAGCACAGGGAGAGCAGGGCTCCCATCCCTGCTGCCTCCAGCTGCAGCTGTGCCTGGAGAGCTGGGACTCTGGCACTGGGGAGACCTCTTGGCTGCTGCTGTGCTGCCCCTGGGGTGGCAGCCAGGAGGTCTGCCAGGCATCCTGCCAGTAATGAGTTGGCTCTGTGCACTGCTCAAAAAAATTTGCAAAGAAATGTTTTTCCTTGAATTTTTAAAGAGAAATAAAAAAGCAGCTTGAGCTGCTTTGCCATATTTTAGCTTTAATAGTATTTGAAGCAAGTAATGAAGAGGTTGCATCTTAGCTGTACACTTTCAGTTATAGCCAGGGTAAATTCTTTTTCTGTATGTGGATAAGTGATTTGTATTCTATCCTTAAAATGTTCAGGCAAGTAGAAGAGATGCACAAGAAATGCATCACTGTGCCAGTGACAGATAAACAAATACCCTACATAAATTTATAATTGCATGTAAAAACTTTTACAGAAGCTTTAGGGGTAAATGTGTGCAGTAATAATCTGTTTATTGCTACATGATGCTGTGGCCCACATGTATGGATTTAACATTTATATTGCTTATTAAGTGGATCCAGTCCTTTACTTGTAATGCCAGGGTGCATCCCCCATGTTATTTCCAAGCAGGTTGCATGGGACAGGATCAATATAAATTAGACAACCTGCATGCCTAGGAACAGTTGTTTTAACATAAAGATGTTTATAATGTGGTAGTGATCTGCACGTAAAGCTCTTCAATATTTATGACTCCAGTGTTTGAATTTTTGTCCTGTGTTAATGACTTCTTTCTCTGAGGCCTTAAAGATGTTGAGAACCCCAGTGGAGGATGGTCCTGTACAGGCAGGCAGCAGGGTGGAGGTACAGGAGGGGGCTGTGAGTTCTGACTGTACAAACCAACTCCATCCTTGTCAGCAGCTGTGGTCCACTGGGATTTGGTGACTGCCAGTAGGATGTCCAACTTCTCCTGCAGTGCCTTCAGCATCTCACCCATTCCAGTAGTCCCCAGAGTCAACCTGCCTGTCTTCTCACCTCTTACTGATACGTTATGTCTGTCTTCTCTTACTATAACTTTTTCCCTTCTCTCAGGGATCTCTCCTGTTATCCCAGTTAAGGAAATGGGGAATTGCTCTGTGGACACAGGCCAGCCACAGGGATCTGGTGTGGTAGGAACATGTTGTCCTGGGCAGTTGGACAGTCTGTGGAAGCTGTGGAATCCAGGGCCTGTTCATCCAGGTCACACAGCTGTAGGAGTGGCTCAAACAGCATGTTGATGTCTTTACACCCTGATGGAGGTGGCAGCCACACCAGAGTTGCCTTGGTACCTGTGACTCTGAACACCAAGCTTTGGATCTCCTGGTCAGAACCTTCCTTCTGCCTGGATTAATGATGGGATAACAGGGTTTAAAATCAGCCCCAAGCCTGGCATGGGCAAGCTGTGTGGCTGCTTCTCTGCCCTCAGGTTTGTTGTTTTCAGGGGCATTTTAGGCTGCAGGTGTTGTAAACAGCTGGAGCAGTTTCAGTCGGGTGCCCTGCATTCGATGCACCCTCCTGTTTCTGCTTGCTCTGAATGTGTGAGGTAGGGAATACTGAGGGTTGTTTTGGGGTTTTGTTTTTTTTTGGTTTGGGTTTTTTTTTTTTTCAGAAAACCTGGTTATTAAAAGAATAATTCAAAGTTTGTGTTACTTCAAGGCAATTCCTGAGCTGGTGCTGATTTAACTCGGAGGTAATTTAACATCTAAGAGAAACACCCTGGAAACAGATTACACCCTGAAGTGTAGATTAGCCTAAATGTGTGTTGGAAAATGCTTGAGACAGAGGATAATGGGGCTATTTTTATTTTTGTAATGCTGCAGGCTCTACCCGTGTTGAGAGAGGCCCTTCCAGAAGAGTGTGGGGATAGGTCATCTGTTCAGAGTAATGAATCATCTTGCAGCTTGCCATTGATCCCAGACACCAGCAGGGAAATAAAGCAGGCAAAACACCTTCCCCAGCTCACCAGCACAGGAGAACAAGGTAATGGGTGTGAAAAGGTCTGGCTGTGTGCTCAGTTACTGTCCTTCCCTGTGTGCAGGGGTATTTTCTGCCCAGATCTGCTGGGCACTGTATGAGAGCAACCAGTAAATTAATGTAGGTTTGCAATGGACTTTGGGGGATATTCCTGAATATCTCAGTGTCACTTGTCATTCTTGTTACTTCTTAAAAAGAGTAATGCCTCTTGTGACGAGTTTTTCTTGCAGGAGTAGAAAAGCAAGCCTTGTGGCCATTAGGAAAACCAGATCTGTAGGTGTGCATGTGTTTAAAAAACGTCCACTGTTTGAAAATCATGGGATATATCTGTTACCTTTTACAATAAAGCTAAACTGCAGAATAAATTTTTCAAAAATAAAAGGGTTCATGCTGAGAAAGGTGTGTGATGATGTTTTGGAGCTCAGAAGGTGAACACATTTGTGGGAACCCAGTTAATTTCTTCAGATAAGAAAGTAATGCATTAGTCTGGCTTAATAACCAGCGAGGGCTCCTTGCGAGGGCTGCTCTCAGAGCTCCCCTTGCATCAAAGCCCAGAAGCCACAGGCAATTAGGTTGCAATGCTCTTTACACAGCACGTGCAAACAAACTGCTTTGGGCCTCCTAAATTCACTTTAGGACTTTTATCCACGGAGGAGACGGGGACTTTGATTTAAAGGAATTTTCTGCAGTGGGTGTGATATACGTGGCTGCTGTCGGGCTGCCGGAGGAGATCGCAGAGTTACTGCGGGTTGTTTGGTTCCTAAATCCCATAGGGTCTTAAATTATTTAAGACATTTGGTTCTCTTGTCCTTTTCTCTGACAGCTACAGAGAGGCAGGGTAGCCTGGGATGCGAGGGAAGTTCACAGTAGGCGCCTCTTTTAAGAACAGTAATGGATAGTTTAGATCAATAAGCAAGAGATAACAAAAGTGAGAAATTAAAGGGAGTAGGGCTTAAAAGCAAACAAACCAGTCTGATCACTGCAACTTTGAAATGTGTTTCATTATGGTGTGTTCACATCCAGAAGTCACAAGCTGGTGTGAAGATGAGAGCAGGGAAGAAAGAGCAGCCAAAGATTCCTATTACAGGTGAAAGCTGTGGCTGCATATTAACCTCAGATCCAGTATTGGACTTTATTATATAATCAAAACGTGGCAGGTCACTGCTTTGGGTCCACTAATAGCCAGTAAATTCAGCTACTACATACTGAGCACAAAGATTAAACACCAGATCATAAAGTCCACGCTTATGTTAACATAAACCAAGATGGAAAATAACAGCTCCTGTTTAATTCCTTATAATCATGTGAGACATTTAAAGCGTGTGAATATCCTGTCATTTAGCCATCCAGGGCCCATAATCAGTGTTACAGAGGTCAGTCTCCATGGGGAAGATCCAGTAATTATATGGCAAACTACAGATGTTTCTGATTTGGCTCTTTTCTTTTCTGGAGTAATTGAATGTGTGTCATTAGAATAAGGGCAGGGAAAAGCCTCGCTCGTGGGAAAGCCATGCCCTTGCCTCTGCCACAGAACCTGCCTGCTCACACCAGATTTTTAGCAGCAAGTTTTTATCAAGAGGTGTCCAGATCCTCCTGCAGCAGGTGTATGAGGTGTCCTCAGGATCCCCAGATGTCTCTGTGTTTTGGTCCTGGGGTAGCAGCAGTGCCTCAGTGTTCAGGGCAGGGCTCTCTGCAATGAGCCTCAATTTGCTTTTGCCTGATTTAGTAAAGTGGTGGGTTGCTTCCTTATGAATTCTGATGTTTGGCTGAATATTTATTTATGCAGGTGGGTGTTCTGACAGAAAGGTGGGAGGGCATCTGCTTATGCAACCCTCACTGTTGCTTTTCTGCTCTTTCACAGCTTCAGAATAGCCTGAATTTCAGAGAGAATTCATTTCTCTGCTGAGGTTTTACTCTGCTGCTTTTTGAGCCTAATTTGCAGCTGAAATATAAAAATGTGATTTTTCTGCTCCTGAATTATACTGCAGCAATAATATTCCCATGTTAGCCCAATAAAACTTAGGTTTGGTTTTGGTTTTTTTTTCCCTATAGAGTAGAATGCGTTCTGTTTTCCTGCTTCTTAAAATGTCCTTCAGTCACAGGTCAGTGGATTTTAAAACATGAGATACACTGATTTGCAAAGGAATTAAAAGCCACTGAAATCTTACTTGTGAAACAACACACTTCCATTGAAAATTAATCTAAAATTTTGCAAATCTTGGGATTGGTTCAATCTTGTTTGTAATTTAAGGGGATTCAAATTTGAGGATTTGGGTTGAACCTTCCTAAACTGCAGAGAATGCTGCCAAGAACAGTGTTGGGAATGACAATGACTCAAACCAACCAATGCCATCACAATTACTATTTTATTTGATTTTTAGGGAGAATACCAGCTCTTGAGTCTGAATGTCTGTAGCTGTCAGTGCTCGTGGTTTGCTTCTCCCTGTGCTGAATTGTATGACTTAGTTCTGGTTTTAGCTATAATTCTGCATACCAGGGAATGCTCTGTTGCAGTTTTCCTGCAGGGACCCCTACACTCTGTGGGGTGATCCCTGTGTTAGATGTCAGCTGGTCAAAGCCAGGCTGTGATGGGTTATGTCCCTTCCCTCCTTCTCATAGCTTGCTTACTGAATGTGGATTCAAATACTAATAATTCCCATTTGTACAAATGCTGAGGAGCTCTCCCTAGCCCAAACACTGACACCTGTAAGGTCAGTTTAAAATCTGTGTTTTTCTGAGCCTGCTTTATTTACAGTGTTGGTGCAGCATGTTGCCAGCAGGCAGTGGTCACGCTGTGCAGGAGTCAGGCTTTTCACATCTCACTTGAAAGCCAAGTTGCTCCTTTCAGATGCAATTCATCTTCAGTCCATGATCTTCTCTGGGCATCTTGTTCTCTGCTGACTCCTCGCCCTTCCAGCCTTTTTCCTCGTTGCTCATCATTATTTGCTGGAGGCTGTGGCCCTGGAGCTCTGGAACTGTTCTGTGCCTGAAACAGAGGCAGCATCTCTGCCTTGTCTTTTGGGCTGAAAGGGCTTTTTTGGGGGGTTTGGCTTTGTGTTTGTAGATGAGCTGATAAAGTGTCCATTCTATACCTGACTATTTTACTGTACAACTTTTCCCTTTTCCTGAGCTTAAAGGATACAAATTCTGTATGTGTGGGTTTTTTGTTTCTTTTTTTTTTTTTCTTTTAGTACTTGGTGCATTCTTTAAGGGCTTTAAGTGTTGGACTGAAACATGGGAAGCCATGGACCCTTTGAGTTTTGATGGAATTCATTGTGAGAGCTGGGTGGATGTGTTTCTGAGCAGTCTTCTGTACTTTATGATTGATTCTGCAGTTTTGGTTTATTTTTATTTTACTTCTGTTACAAGAAAAAAAACCCAAACAAAAATACTTATATATTTCTGGAATATTTACAGAATATTAGTGTTTTTTCTTTAGCACCTGTATGGGAGGAAGGAGGTATCTGTGTGGCTTTGGGGATAATGTCTTTAGATGGCAGCTGAGCTGGTGCTGGATGTCCCTTTGAGCCAGCCAGGGCTGACACCTGAGGCTGCTGGTGCAGGAGCTCAAGAGGCTTGGACTGAAGGATCTGCTGAGCTCTTCCCATCCCTGCAGGACTCGGGAGCCTTTCCCACCTGTAGTCAACTCAGGCCATGGGGCCAAGGGAGCTTGGAGCATAAAGATGATTTCTGTCCTAGAGCCCTGTCCATAGCTTGTGTAAAGCCATGTTGTGATAACTGACTTTAAAAGGATTATATTGGTGTATGGCCTCACCCAGAGGTGGGAGGAGGAGGAGGAGGCAGCTATTAAAAGCCATCTCATTTTCTACCAGGTTAGGTGAGGACAGAGGAGGATGTATGGATTCATTCTCATTTTCTTCATGGATGCTTTGCTTTTTATCATGGGAAGACATGTAAAAGAAATTGTTCAGCTTTTCTGCTTTTCCTGAGGTAGACAAATAATGGGATATTAAAAGGAAAGGATAAAATCCATTATTTCTGGTTTTGCTGGATGACTGTTTAAGAGTCTCACTTATGAGTAGAAACTGCTGATTTTATTGAAGGGGCAGGTTTGTACCCTTCAGTGATGTCTTTCATTTAAATGTATGTTAAAGCTGTAAATGATTTGAATAAAAATGGCATTTCTTCTCCACTCATCAGGCCTCACATTCACATCTTGAGCATCACCTTCCAGCTGCTCTGCAGGTATAAAATCTCCAGTGTAGAAATAAGGAGGAAAAACCCTCTTAAGAAGAAATTTTAAAATAGCCCTTCTTATATATATCATAAGAGAACATGAAAGGCCACAGATTCAATCCTGGTTTCCTTTTTAGGTCACCTTTAATGAGCCAGTAATCCTGACAGCACTTTTCCCACGCCCACCCGTCCTTCCCAGTGAGGTCCTCTTTGAGTTTCAAGTTAAAGGGTTCCTGAGGTCCTGCTTGGAGTGCACTAATAAAGGCATTAATAAGAATGTCCAACTTTGCACATCATTTGATGCCAACTCATTTGCAGCTGCTGCTAGGAAAAAAGTTCTGTCTGTACCTGATGAATTGCTGCTGTTGTGCTGTGACAGAACTACCTGAGGACAGTGTCAGGTTGTGTTTTACTTAAATTAGTCTGGATTGCCTGCTCCAATAGGTGATGTTTTACACTGCTCTTGAGTTTCTGAAAGACCTCACAGTCTTCTTCTAGTTATGAGTTCTAGGGGAAAATTCATCTTTGGTCTTTAAACAGAGGCAGCAACTTCCAGGAGTTGCTCTCAGTGGATGGTTGGTTCCACTGGCCATCCACGTGTCTGCTTCTGAGAGGGAAATGCCATATGTTGTGTGTTGTTATAGGAACATTTGTCCTTTCTGTTTGACCTACTTCTGGATACTGGTTACTGCAATGTCCTGCTTAGGTTTTCATTTGGAGATTTTTCCCATCTGTTTGCTCTCCAGAGAGCACATCCTTCTCTTAGATTCACAGGTAGCCTTAATCTTCTCCTTGTATGCAATGTGTTTTGCTTTATCACCAAGGGGATGTATGTGAGAGCCCATACCCAGCTGGCACTCACCCCTTGCTCCTGAGGCAGAGTCCTGGGCAGGGTTTGGCTGTGTGCCCATCACCAAGTGCAGGAATTAGTGCTAAGGTGATGGGGGAGCTTGTTCAGATTTCAGTTCCTCTGGGCAGGAACTGGTGTTTTTTTCTGGGTTGGTACAGGCTCTAGCAGCACGGCAGCCCAGACCTACCAGGGCTTGTGAAGGATGCAGTGACTATTGCCAAGGTAACAAACTACACAGTTTGCAGGCTCAGCCCATCCTGGTAATGTTCCTTTCAAGGCATTGCTGACTTTGAAGTCCAGTGACAGCTGAAATACCTGAGCTGCTCTTTCATTTGTGACAAAAGCACACAGAGAAAGCAAAGTTTCTTTTGGTGTGGGCTCTCACTTGCATAGGGAGGGAACTGTGTCTGGGTTGAGTCTGCCAGAGCACTGGGGCTTTTGCCCTCCAACTACCTCTGTTTGCATATGGGATTATTGATTTTTATTGGGAAGAATCAATGAGAGCTCTTTATAGCTTTGAGTGGCATCCATAGTTCTTGGGCTGATACTGCACTACTTGCACAGCTTGCTTTGCCAGCTTTGATTCTTAGGCTGAAGAGCTACCTGTGAGCACAGAGCTGCTGCTCTTCTCCCAGTCTGCCAGCAACCTTGTGAACTTTTCCACACTGGCCAACTCAGGCACTTGGAGACTGGAGAAGGATAATGTGGTGCCTGCAGGTGGATCCCTGTGCTGGGACTGTGGCTGCAGGGAAGGGCTTTAAGGCTGGCTTTGATGTTTAAGTGTGGGTGTCTTCCTCTGTCAGAGAGGTGATACCCTCAGCAGGATACAGATCTTGCAAGTGCAAGACCAAGAGCTTTGTTACCTCTTCATTTGCAGAAATTTATCCCATATCACTTCTGTTAGCCACTGAGATGTTTGGCTGTAAATTGATAGGTGCTGCAACCTAGGCCACAGGGGGAATGCATGGAGAAAACCACCGTGGTTCTGTGCTGGTACAGGATGTTCTGGGTTAGAGATTGCTTTAACTGTTTGGCAGAACAAAATAACAGTGGTTTATTATGCAATGATGACCTTTTTTTTCCTGGAATTGTTGACTAGTGAAGAAAACTACACCCATTTTATTCAGAACAGAACTGTCAAAGCTCCTTTGACCTATGCTGACTGCACAGTTAAATCAAAGCTGAGAAGTGGGGAGGTTTTTTAATTGTTATTTGTGCCATGTATCCCTTCCTAGTTCTGAGTGGAGGGAGCAATGCCTAGGGAAAAGGCATCAGGAGAGCTGTGTCATCTGGGACACCCCAGCTCCTGTTCTGATGCAGTATGGTTCAAACTATTGCATTAAGAACTTCCCATCATGGACAACCCACTCCAAGTTTAGAGACAGCTTTATCAGTCTTGTTCCTCTGTGTCTGTGCAGCACAGGGTGGCTTTCAGACAATTAAATGCTCCAAGTACCCTCAGGGCAGCTTCACCCCTGCCTTGCTCCTGGGATGTCTGTGGACACCTGAGCTGGTGCTGTGGGTGCCAACCCTTCCAGAGACCTCTTGGGATGAGCACACCAAGCAGGTGCCTGCTGGAGCAAGATTACCAGCCTGGATGGGATGGGAGAGGAGCTTATAGCCAGGCTGAGCATGGCCCAGGGGCATTAGGAGGATGCTCTCAGGAGCTGCTGCTCTCCAGCAGTGTCACAGCCTGCAGCACTCCTCTCACCTCTCTTCTGCTTCCCAGCCCTGCTGCTCCCTGCTGAACCATTTCCGTGGTCATCCAAGGGCTTTGGTCTAAGCATTGCTGGTCATCTAAACCCATTTTTCCCCCCCTCCCCTTCTTGTCCAGTCGTGTTGTGCTGTCCCAGGTCACTGTGCCTCTGGCTGTCCCCAGCCTGCAGCTGTCCCCTGCCAGCTCAGTGCTTCAGGTAAAACAAACCACAGAAACACCCCCTGGAATTAAAGTCTCTTTTTGATCAAAGTTCCTCAAACCTATCAGTTTTATGAAGGAAACAGACTTACCTACATGTGGGTTTTGTGGCAGAATTCCATTCTGTTGAGTGCCCAAGGGTTTTCTCCCCTGGCAGCATCCCAGGTGAATGATGTCCAGCAGGGAGAGCTGGTGGGCTTGGGAGCTCCCAGAAGGGTCTCCCAGTTGTAGGGGATGTGGGAGGTAAGCACAAGGGTGCTTGAGGAGGAGGACTGGACTAATTGGCAAGGCAGTCTGGTGTAATGAAGGCAGAAGTGGGGATTGATAGCCCAGCATTGTATTATAATTGGCAGGTAGGGCAAAGCTGGGCTCTGAAGGGTCTAGAAGGTGAAGAACAAGTAGTTTGTGTTGGTGTTTGATGTAGTGAAGAAAGGGGAGTGAGAGCAGGCAGGGAGAGCTTGGGAGAATGCTCTGAGGCTGGTGTGCCATGCAAAGGAGAGGAGAGCCCCAGGGTGGGTTCTGGGGGAGCTGGCACAGAGCTGGGCTGGGAAGGGGCAACTGGAAAGGCTTGGTGGGTGCAGATGGGTGTCTGTCTGCACCACGGGAGGCCACAGGGGGTCCTCTTCTTTCTCTTTCCCCCCTCTTCATTCTTGATTTCTTTCTTCCTTCACGTGTTCTCTGGGGCTGTCTGAAAGTAGGAGTGGCTGAGATGTACAGCAATACTGAACTGTCCTGGGTTGGAATGAAGCTGGTAACAATCAGGGCTTGTTTATCATTTCAGTGCTATATATATATATGCAAAGTAGCCTTTTAAAGTGGGATTTGTACTTGAGCATCGTGTTCTTTGGAAATGAGTACAAAGATGAGCAATTGTACAATTCCAGTGAATGAATCCATTTACCTCTTTTTTTTTTTTTTCTTCTTTTAAATCAATCTCTGCAGAATGGAAATGAGATACACAGGGCAGGGGGGAAAGGAAAGAAAGGAAAGCATGGATAAAAGATTTTGAAATAGTTGGTTGTTTGGCTTTTCAAGTCTCGCAAACAGAAATTGGTCTCAAAAGCTCTAGCACAAGAAAATAGTTAAAAATGTTGATATATCAAATATTACTAAGAGAACTGTAGCTATCCAAAATAATCTGTGGTAAAGGGGAAGGAGAATAAAAATAACCATGCCTTCCTGATTAACACAAGTAAATGAGAACCCGGGGATTAAAAAAAAAAAAAAAGAGTAAAAAGATCCTGGAAATCCTTTAGGCTTTGCTTAAAGATGCCATGATGCAATACAGCTCTTGAGAGGAGCTCAGTGTTCGCTCTTTTTCCTGAAATAAGGTAAAATACTCAAATTTCACTATTCACAAGAAATCATCATCAAAGAGCTGAACTGATAGCAAGGGAGTCTTGTTGTCTGTGGTAAGTGATTCCCCCTGGAGCACGAGCAGGCAGTCCTGAGGCAGATGCCAGGACTGGGGGGTACGTGCTCCTCCCTTGGCTTTGCCATCAAACCAGTGTGGCTGCTACGTGCATCTGCTTGGAAATACAATTGTTTGCCAGGGGCTGCATGCTGCTCCAAAGCCCAGCCATGGTTATATGAAAGTTTATATTTTGTGTTTTTACTTAACAGGTGGGGATATTGGCAGCAATAGCTCCAAAACAAAAGAAAGCCTGGAAATGCATTTGGAAAGTAGTTCTTCATCAAATGAAAGAAGTCTTCCCCTCTCAAGGTAAAGTTATTAAATCCTTTAACATGTGAAATGATTTTGTAGAGTGAGGAATGCCAACAGATTATTTTACTTTTCACTTGGTTTCACGTTAAGGTTCATGTTTATGTTTATCTAATAAAACACATTAAACTTGGTACACCTTAGAAGTTATTTGTGCCAAAGCCAAGTATTGTTTTGCAGCTGTTGTTTTCTCATTTTAAGACTCAATTGACATCTCAGTGAACCACAAATTAGTGTGTACAGCTGCTCTCAGTAGGGCTACTCAGGGGCCAGACAATGGGAGTTGTCAGGAGAGGGGCAGGCATAAAACATAAAGTCTTCAAGAAATAAACTGGTGGGTTTCTTCTCCCTGTGTGTGAGATGTAAACTGGATAGCACTTTGCTTGTGTGGGGGGCTTGGAGGTGGTGTGTGCATTTGATACTGGGGTGGTTGTAGCAGCCCCTGCTTGCTTGCAGGCTGAGTGTGTTTCATTGCCTCACATGTACCTACAGGGTGCAGTTTGTTCTTTTTGCCTGTTTTTTATTAAAAAAAAAAGAAAAAAAAGAAAAAAAGTTGGATTGTGTGTGGGTTGGGTTTGCTTTTTTTAGCCTGCAGCAGTTCCCTTTGGGTCCCTGAGCGTTGTGCTGGGTGTTCCTTGTGCTCCTCACTGGCATGGAATGGTCATTGAAGAGCAGCAATTAAATTAGTGGTCAAGAAGCAGCAGAAATGGGATCCACCAGGGCCATCTCGTGCAGTGCTGATGGGCTTTAGGTCCTTATCAGCCCAGCAAGTGGGTGCTGCTGCCACAGAGCTCTGAGCACTGCCAGACAGCACTCAGGGAGAGGCTTCTCAGCGTTTTGATGGGGGTTTAACTCCTCCTCTTTGTACAGGTTTGCTCTCTCCTCCTGTAGCTTTCCTTAGGCTGCTGTTGGTGAGGTCAGTTTTGATGCCAGACTATCCCAGTTCTGCATTTTCTGTTAAAATTCTAGGATTTCTGTAATTCTTCAAGGGCAATCAAAGACAGCCCACATTACAGTTCTGATGAGTGGCATTCATGCTTTTCTTTAGGATTAATTCTTAGTCTTGCACTCAAACTATTGTTGTTTTTTTTTCCTTTCTGAATTTTCTGGAACTTTGCTTGAGAATGATGTTCCAACTCATTCTGCCTACTGCTATGAAATATAAGGGTGCTTCTGTAGATCAGTTTTTACATGTTATACTTTAGTTGTTTACTGAAGCCCAGCACAGCAGGAAGAGGTGAATCGAGCCCTAAAGAACTTGCTTGCAGGATCACAGCTGACCAAAAGACGTAGAATTTTAAATTAAACATTTCTTTTTTATTTAAAACAAAGTCTCCAAGTGTTTTTCCCTCTTGAATGTTACAGTGCTTGCTGATGTTTGGTGACTTCAGATGCTGTTCACGTGGCATATGGGTTTTTTGCTCTTTTCTTTTTTCTGAAATTATTTTACAGTAGAAAATCATTCACTCTGCCCTGTGATTCACACCTTTCAGTGCTGAGAAGCAAGGCCA
Organism: Calypte anna; assembly: GCF_003957555.1. NCBI lineage: Eukaryota > Metazoa > Chordata > Aves > Apodiformes > Trochilidae > Calypte > Calypte anna. Next base: position 654,032 of record NC_044246.1, read on the forward strand.
GGAGACACAATGCTGCTGCTTTTGAAAAAGAGAGAATCTTTTACAGAGGCTTAAAGTTAGTTTCCTAAAAGAGTGAAAAATAACCCAGCCCTCTAACCTTGAGTTGAGTCAGGGCTTGGGGACACCGGGCACCTGCGAGTGGTGGGAAGGGAAGGGAGAGGGAGAGGGAGAGGGAAAGGGTGGCTCGGCCAGGGCACAGTTGCAGTTTTTTCCTGGCTCCCATTTAGGCTCTCACTTACTGCAGTCACTTCTGGGGCTTTATTGCTTTCACAAGTGGTCTCAAAACCCACTACTTGAGAATAAACGTAACTGCGCTGTGCGGCCGTGGCACTTCTATAAATTCTTCTTTGCTGTGTTTTGTCACTGAGCTGATGAGTGACCTCGCCAAAGACCCTGCTGGACCTAAATAAAAAAAAATAAAAAAAAGGGCTTCCTCTGATGTCCTCCAGGCAATAATTATGATGTGCCAGTTAAGCCCAAACTACAGCTGAGGGATTTTACTTTAAAGCAGAGGCTCGGGCGCAAAAATGCATTTATAGCTCTTTGTCTGGCACCTCATTATGTGTGGGCCTGATTCATTAAGTAATTGGTTTGCAGTTGTTTACATGAGTATTAAGGCTTTCTATTCAGCAGCCTTTGAGAGATACATTGTGCAAATGTTGCATGTTATGAATGCCGAATGAGGGGCAGGGGACCGGTCCTATTGGCTAAACACTGCGCTCTGTTGAAAAGCAAGAGAAAGAGATTGGGTGCTGCTTTGCATAGCAATGACTTTCTTAATAAGCTTTACAGATTAATACACACAAGCTATAAAAGATGCAAAGAGATACTCTTAGCACATTTATACATGCTCATTTCACTATTATGGTTCTGGAGACGGGAAGAATTGAGGGCTTTCATATTCGGTTTTTCAGTGCATGTCTTCAGTGCATGAGACTTAATAGAATCTGATGTTTATTGTATTATAAATCATGGGGAAGTAGGCAGATCTGCAACAGTTTATTATTAAAGATTCTTTCAATGTAAATCTTTTTCTGCCATTGTATTTCCTACAGCAAAATCATTTTGTGGTTGAGTGGGGATGAAAGGCATAATGTACGAAGGAGTGAGTCTTAATAGGAAGCTGCTCTCAGAGTAAAGACCACTTGTTCCCTTTTGTTCAGGGGTGCATGCCAGAGCTTCCTCTTCTCCCACAAACACTGTCCTGCTCTACCTTCAGCTATAAAACTACTTTTCCTGGGCTTTTTTTACTTCACCCAGGGAGTGTTTACACACCCAGAGGTGATGCTTTCCTGTGCAGTTGGTGCTTCTCAGCAGAAAAGAGCTCCTTGTGTTACACAGCTCCTGGGAGGACAAGGCACCAGAAGTCAGGAGTGAGCCTGAGGGTGCAGGCACCGTGTGTGGCATCTCCTGGTGCTGGGCCTCTCTGAGAGGTCCCTTGCTGCTCCTGGAGAGTTCCTGGTGGATTTATTTGTTTGTTTGTTTGTTTATTTGGATGCAAGCTGTTCACTTCTCTCTGACTTGTTTGCCCTGTCTCGTTGCAAAATAATCTGGAGATTAAAGGTGCATTATTGACTGAGAGCCACGGGACACTTTTAATTTGTCAGGGCATAAACACGGTGTAAAGTATTTTTAACTTTGATTAATCTGTCTTCTGGAAGTAATCCCACCCGGTCTCTGAGGGCTGTTTTTCAGTCAGAAGCCGCCTTTACCAAACACAGATGTAATGACATGCAAATAAAAGTTGGCAGATTATAACTCATCCCCTTAATGCCTCTCGGGGGCGATGCTGAACACGCGATGGCCATCGGGGGGCACTCGGGCTCTGTGCATCCCTTGCACCCGCCCTCCAGAACCAGCCCAGAGGCTGCGGGGCTGCCTGGGGCTCTGCGGGGAACTCCTGAGGTTCGGGGTGGGCACCGCTCAGGAGAGGAGCATCTTTCCGGGCTCCTGAGAGATGCCCCAGGAACCAGCCCCTGTCTCATCCTCCTGCCCTGCTGTCAGATCACTGCTGGAAGGTGCTGGCTGTCAATTCAAGTGCAATTTTATTTTTTTTTTTCTGGTGCTGCAGCTAACTCTGTGAGCTTCGTGTCCTAAATGTGAACATCCAGTTATTGCAGCAATGCTGATTGTAGTGGTGATGCTTTGAGGATGCTGGTGAGGAATGGTTTGTGGGGAGCAGCAGCAGAGGTTGGAAGGGGCATTAAAGGCCACCAGGACCCAACCCCCTGCACCTGTCTGAACACCTTGTCTTTGTAGCAGAGAGGAAAGAGAGTTTATTTTTGAGGTGATACCCTGTGCTGTTGCCACAGAGCTTCACCACGGTGCTGTGATGCAGGCTTTGTGTTGGCTGTTTCTCTGGGCAAGATTGTTGGTATTTTCCTTCAGTATGAGTATCTGAACAGAGAACTGTCTTAAACATAGCTCAAGACAGACCTTTGTATTCTAAAATAAAGCTCATCCCATTTGCAGCATGATTACTTAAGTTCAGTATTATTACTTCCATCCTGGCATGGTGAATGGGTTTGTTAGTTTGCAGTGACTTTCCAGGGCAGGGAATACTTGTGTGATGCTCAGTCTCTAGTAAATGCTCAGCAGAAGATGCTGGAGCTGTCAGGCATCTGCTGGAGGCAGCAGGAAAGTGAGGTTGGAGTGGGGATACCTGGCTGAGCCCAGCACAGCTGGGGCACTGCCACTGCTTGGCTAATGAAACCTGGCATTTGAGTGATGTTTTGGTTTTGTTTGGTTTTGGGGTTTTTTTATAGCTACTTGAGTGTTTTATGTTGGTTTGTGGCTTTTTTTGGTTTTGGGTAGTTTTCCTAATGTTTTTCTTTGTTTGCTTTGTTTTGGGTTTTTTTTTTTTTTGGCAAATATTTTTTTTACTTGGCTTTTGGTGTGTCTTTTTTCACTTGACACTGAAGCATAGAGGTTCAACAGGTGCTACAGCAAAAAAAATATCCTAAATCAAACACTTTCTGCTGATTTTGAGTGAGCAGCCTCTATTAACTTTGCTTCTCTTGATCTGGTATTTTCCTCTTAAAATTAATTTTCTGTACAGAGGGAAAATTATTTTCTCAGAGCTTTTTCCTTTCTTATTGTTGCAGCATCTTCAATACAAAAAGCCCGTTTCATCAGAGCAAAGGAGAGATTAAAAGGCCCTTTGAAGTTAAACTGGTTTGGGTTTTTTCTTTGTTAGAGCCCGGGTTCAGTTTGGAATTATTTTAGGGAAGGAGCAAATGTGTAAATGGATATGGAAGGGTCACGGCAGGGGATTAGTCGAGGCAGTGGATCTGGTCTTGCTTCATTTATACCCCTAAATTTCTCCGTGGAGGTCTGTGTGGTCATTGTGTGCTCAGGGTGCCCAGTGGTAACTTTCATCAGGGAATGTGCCGATGTCTGGAGACGGATGTTTTGCAGTGCAGAGGTCTCCTTGCATCTTACCACCCTTGACTAACACTTCAGACATAATTCAGAATTTTTTCTCCCTGTTACAGAGCTGTCTTGCAGCATTTGCCAGGCTCGGTGGGGCTGTGATTTCTGATCAGGCCTCTCTGATGTCCTCGCTCCATTTTCCCCATCTCCCCAGGCTGACAGCTTTGGTGCCAAACCTCTGCTTGGATCCTTTTCCACATCTCTGTTTCTCCAGGGGCTGCTGTGTCACATAACACCCAGCTCCTGCTGTGCAGCTCTGCTGCTCTGGGAGCAAATCCAGTTCTCCACATGTGGGATTAGCCCTGGGAGGAGGAAGCCCAGCAAGTGGATGGGTTTGGGTAGAACACAAACATCTGTGTGTCCCCCATCTCTGGTCAGCATTGACCTTTTTCTTCATGGGAAGCTGGGGCAAAAGAAGGAAGGGTTTCAGGCCTTGGTGGTCCTTGTCCACCACAGCTTCTCCACGAGCCCCCTGGCCTCCAGCTGCACCCGAAGGATCTCATGGTCCTTTGAGTAGAGCCTGAGGACCAGTCTGCCCGAGATCTGGGCAGTCCTGTCCTCCACTGGTTCTGCTGGGGTTCATGTTGTGTGTGGTTGTCCCAGGCATGACAGCAGCTCCAAATGACCACGTTTTATCTGGGCTTCAGCTGTGGAGAGCAGGCAGCAGCAGCTCTCCTGGCATGGCTTCCCTTCCCCACCACAGGAGACAGAGCAGGCATCAGCTGGCAGCTCCCTGAGATGGTTTTCCTCAACTACTTGAGGATAAAATGGTTCTTTAGCAGCCTGCCACACAAGTCACCTCTCCACGTGGAGCTCAGCAACAAGTGGTGCTTGGGGGAAAAACACTGCAGCCTCCTGAGAGTGTTTGGGCTGAGCCTGGGGAAGGTGGAGAACCCGGGGAATGCTGAGGGTTGTGGAGCCTCAACAGAGCCAGCAGGAGTTCAGGCTCTCATCACCAGAGGCTCTGGCTTAAAATACTTACTGGAAACTTCTGAGTAAGTGTATGTGAAGAAGTGTCAGTGTACTGCAGCACGGGGCTTGGAGATGTTTGGGTGGGTGCTTGGAGGTGAACTGGGGAAGTGTGTTACTCACTTGTCACTGTGAATGCTCTGCTAACACCACTGCTTGTTACTAGTGCTTACACCTCAGTTTGGCACCTTGGTTGAGCTTTGATTGTTTAATAATCTGGGATTTTTTTGTGTATCTGCACAGAGGGAGGCTGTGTGCTAATGGCAGTCACAGATTGCAGAGGAGGAATAGCATTTAACCAGTCTGAGCTTGCTCTGATTTAAAAGGAAAAGCTTCTGTAACACAGGTAGCTGTAACACGATGAAACTCCCCCTGCTCTGAGCTCACCTTTCCAGCTGCAATCCCACAGTCTGACTGAATGCAGTGGTACAAGACAAGCAGTAAATCATCTCTGGTTTGGGTTTTTTTTTTTGTATCTCCACCACAAGTGCCTCCACAACAGCAGTTAGAAAAAATGTTCTAACTCCCTGCTTTAAGCAAGTCTGTAATAGCAGTTGTGTATTATGCCATATCTCCACATGAAATACAGCAGCAAATTGTAAGACATTTTTGACAGCTCACTGAGCCCTGTTTTGACTGCAGCAACAGCTCCAAATTGCAGCTTGACACCGGTTTACATTTTACTAGTTTGCACAGAATGTCACAAATATTCCCCATTTGATCTCCCTTATTAAAATCAGCTGAAGGTTCATCTTTAGGGCTTATTGCAGGGCTGTTAACAAAACAGTTAATTCTCCCACACCGTTGCCCCTCTGTGATTATTTCACAGCACCCACACAATAACTCACACTACACACAAAAGATCAAAATGATTCCAGCTTGTTTGAGAGATTCAAAGGGCCCTGTGATGCTCCAGACACAAGAGCAATCATTTACCAGAGCAGAGCTGCAACTGCACACACCCCAAGGTGGATCAAAGGCAGTGGGGAGGTGGCACATGATGTCCATGGGGACTGGGACCATGCAGTGGGCTGGGGAAGGGCAGGGGGGAAGTTCAGTGACCATTGGTGGGGGGTGCTTGCTTTTTTGTTTGTTTGTTTGTTTTTTGTTTGTTTGTTTTTTGGGGATTTTTTTGTGTTTTGATTTTGGGTTTTGGTTTTTTTTGGGGGGGTTTTTGGTTTTTTTTTCCTTTGGATTTTTTCTGTACTTCCTTTGCATTATCTGAAAAGCTGCAAAAGGTAGATGGAGCTCTGAGCCTTTGTGACCCTTGATGCTGGTGTGCAGGGGCACTGTCACCAAGGAATGGCTCCAAGTCATGTTACCTGGACATGTGTCCTGTTTGTTTCTTCTTTTAAAAGTCCTAAAGGTGAAGAAAACCCTGATTTAAGTAGATATTAAAACAAATAGTCATAGGTTACTGATATTTTTTAAAACCCTTTCACAAGTTAAGAAAAGTCAACTTACATTCTTTTAATTTTGTGACATTGTGCTGACTGTTTGAAATCTTTCTCTTTTACAGGACTGAAACTAGGAAGGGAATAGTGCCTGTGATAAAATCCAAAGGTAAGGAACAAATGTTATGCTACTGAGAATCGATGTCTTTCAAAGTGTAATTTGATTTGTAGAAAAACTCCAACTGATTTTTTTTTTCCCATGAGCAAACAGCCTTGCTTTGAAATTAGTGTTTGGGCCCCGCATGTTTGCATTCTCCCCTGCATTTAATTTTTCTCATTTAACCACCATAAGGACCACTGGTGTCCCCAGCCACTTCTCACGGAGCCTCCTGAGTGGGAAGCAGGGAGCAGTTTTCCTGGAGCTCAGCTCTGGGGGCTCTGCAGTCCCCAAGGGCACAGATTGTGTTTTAGAGCTGTGGCTTCTGATCTGACATCCCTGGGGGTGTCAGTTTTTGGAGCCTTTCAGTGTGTTCAGCCTCATCCCAGGTGTTGGGCACGGGAAGTCTGATGTTCCTGGCCATGCACAGAGCTGTGGTCCTGGGGATGGGATAAGGATGAAAGCTGCAGTAAGGTGTTTGTGTGGCTTGTGCCATCCAAAGTGAGCAGTGGAAGAGGAGCTGGTGTCTGTGTGAGGTTCAGCTGCCTTCCCCTCCCTGTTCCTCAGCCTGTTGGCTGAGCAGCCCCTGCTCCAGGAGAGGAAGAGGCTGTCCCTGTCCCTGGCTGCCCCATGGGCCTTGTGCTTCCCTTCCATGGGTCAAATAAGGAATTCCTCAGGCTCCCCGGATTTCAGTGGGGTTCTGTTTATTTCTGTGAAACTGCAAACTGTTTGTTAAAGCCGTGTGGTCCTTTGAAGTCAGCCTTGCCTGCATTTGATCCTGTCACAAAGTGGTGGTTTTTTCACCCGTGACGTCACTGCCGTGTGTATGCCAACTCTGTGACGTCATCATGCTCTGTGTGACTTCACCACAGGGTCAAGTAGAGAGGGAGGAAGCAGAGCATAATAGACAAAGCTGTCATTGAGGCAGCAGCTGGGCAAGTAAATTGCTTGGAGTGGAAATGTTCTCCTCAACTACCTTGAGGAACAATGGAGTGGGAGCTCTGAATGAGGCCCCTGTGTGGCCACCCAGCCCAGGGTGGGACAGGCTGCACCACTGCCACCAAGTCCTGAGCCAGGGCAGAGGCAGAACAAGCACGGGAAAGGTTTTGTAACCGTTGCTTTTTTCTTCTCCCCCCTCAGCTTTCTGGGGTGAATCTGATGACAGCAGCTCAGAGATTGAGGCTGCTCTGCGCCCACAAACTCACAGCACAGCAGACGAATTCGATGACTTCTATGATTAAGAAGAAATAAACAGTATCATCTTTTCTGTCCTGAGAGTGATGTCTAAAGTGCAGCTCATCACTTTAGAGATGAATACAACTAATACAAAACACTGCTCTATGCACAGCCTTTGTATGTGTGCTTTCTCCTACCTGCCAAGTGTTCTCTTGATCTGATGGCAGTCCTGTCCTGGGAGACTGAGCCTGCCTGTGAGGCATTTGGGGGTATTCGGGTTTTTTTTAATTTTGGGGGAATTAATTCATTTGGAAAATAAGTGTCTGGAAAGGTCTGTTTGCTCTGAGGTGCTTTTGGGGTGAGCCCAGAGCTTGGCATGGGTTGGGAAAGCCAGTGAGCGTTCTGGGTGTGTATATATCTGCTGCACAGGGCTGGCATGTTTGATCTTTATCTTCTGCAACAGATCAAGAAGAAATGCACAAACCCTGCATTTCTAATTCAGCACATTTTGGAACAGAGGAACATTTACATGCAGTGAGCCCCAGAGCTTTCCTGCTTTTCCTCTCTTTGTGAAATCCACACCAGCGCTGCTGTGTGGACATCACAGTAATTGGATGACTCTGGGAGCTTCATGCATTTTTAATTTTCTTCTTTTAATTCCTTTTATCTAAAATTAAGTTCATTAAACATGAGATTTCTCTTTCGAAGGGAGGAATAAGGGGACATATTTAAAAAAAAAAATAAAAAATCTGTTCATAATTATGATAAAGTTCAAAAGCAGAAAACAGCACCCCAATTAAACCCCCCTGCAAAGCAGTGCTGCCTCCATGCATACAGGCACCAGACTTTGGGCCCAGTGCATCAGAAACAGTTTTACAATCGTAACAATATTCATGTTAATAAAAAGAGTGTGTAGTCTCAGATGAGCTCAAGAAGATGAAATCAGGGCTCACAGCCTGAAAATGAGACAAAACCCTCAGTACAGATGCCTGGGGGCCTGCTGACTCCTGGGGTTTGCAGCTGCAACTGCTGAAGTCATGGCTAGGGCCAGCCCCAGTCAGCCTTGGCTATCACAGCCTCGGGAGGAGCTGCAGGACTGTCTTCCAGATTGTGACATTTGAAAATAATTCTGCAGTGCAGTGGCAGAAGGGCTCTCACCCTTCGTGCTGCTGCTCCTGGTGTACCACCAGGCAGGTTTAGGGCTTCTCAGCAGCCTTCTCCTAGGAGTATCATTGCTCTGTGCGTATTGCTCAGGCTCACCCAGGAGACCTGCACTGGAACCAACAGCTGGAGACACCACTTGGGACTGGGGCCTGGGCCATTGCTCCTTGCTGATTTTTTTCTGATCACCCCTAAGCAGCAGCAGCAGCAGCAGCAGCAGCTCAACCCTGATGCTCCTGTCCATCACAGAGGGGCTCCTGCTGCGTGACGTCCCAGAGAACATCAGCCCCAGCTTCATCTGGAAGAAGTCTCCCCAGCAGCCTGCACTGCTGAGTTACAGCACTTCAAACCCACAGAGCCTTTGTAGGTTTTTAAGCTCCCCCTGAGTGATTCCAGGTTCTTGATGTCAACCCACTCTGTATCTCCCTGTGTGATACCAGGCACCCATCACCAGCCTTTGGTGCTTTCCATCCCCTGAGTCCGGCTCAGCCGCAGCCACGCAGCTGGTGACAGGTGACAGATGGCTCTGGGAGCTGCTCTGAAGGCAATCTCTGTCTCTCTCTGGGTGTCAGTGTGATAGCAGAGTTCCTCCAGAGCATTCCTTATTGTACTCTTATTGTGCACGGGCTCATTAGACGCCAAACATTCTGCCAGTCAGCTTTCCCCTGCTCCTTCACAGCTGTCAGGCTGGCAGCCCGGAGACGGTGACAGATGATGGTGATGGACAGGGGGACTGTGATCAATACAGCCTGGACAGATTTCAATCAGCACGCCACTCAGCTAGGGAAAACCAAGTGTCTCCTGGAATTCTTCCCTCTTTTTTCACTCTGCTGGTGCACACCTGGCACAAGAGCAGCAGCCTCAGTGCAGGCTGACTTCTTGAGGAAACGTTTGTTGGAGTATTAATTTTTTCAGCCCTTGTTTTACACACGTAATTGTAAGATAAGATGATCATACTGCATTTGCATTTGCTTGTGCTCCTGTCTTCTGTTTTCTTCATTATCAGAAAAACAACTGATTGCCCATCAATACAAACAGAATAGTTAATACTAAGCCGTTTCACACTAAACTAAATTCCAGAAGAAGCACTACAATAGGAAACTTCAATCAGGGTACCTTCTGTAAGGAACAGATAAAGGACAATCTTCAGCTGATACCACAGATGTGGTGCCAACACAAAGTTGCTGGGGAAATTTATTCAAGTCACAGACTTTATTAAGAGGAGTGACAACAGAAAGTGGTTTAAAAATAGCTAAGTGAGGCTAAGAATAATGAGAAATACAATATTGGGTTAATTTGTTCAACAGCAAATTAGCAAGGTAGCAAGGTTCCTCTCCCCTCCCCAAACTGGCGGTGTTGACTCAATAAGCACTGCTGAGATTTTGTTATTTTTGTTAATGATTTCTGGGCTGCTTTCCCCTCTCCTCGCCCCCGTCACTGCCCTCCTAATGAAGCTGGTGTGTAGTGACAGGACACAGCAGAGCACAGAATCTTCCCGGTGTTAATCCCGTTTAATACATGGGGGTTTCATTCCTTTCCAACACCATCAAACAGCAAACTTAATCATATTTGCTTATGTACCGGGCAGATCCGTGGGACGGGGCTGCTTTCTGCTGCCTCTCGTGTCTGTCCCAGGGGCACCAGTGTTGTCACACTGACTGCATCCCGCACCTTCCCGCTCACACTGACTCCATCCCCGCACCTTCCCGCTCACACTGACTGCATCCCCGCACCTTCCCGCTCACACTGACTCCATCCCCGCACCTTCCCGCTCACACTGACTCCATCCCCGCACCTTCCCGCTCACACTGACTCCATCCCCGCACCTTCCCGCTCACACTGACTCCATCCCCGCACCTTCCCGCTCACACTGACTCCATCCCCACACCTTCCCGCTCACACTGACTCCATCCCCGCACCTTCCCGCTCACACTGACTCCATCCCCGCACCTTCCCGCTCACACTGACTGCATCCCCGCACCTTCCCGCCTGCTCCCTCCCTCCCGACACTGCCCCGTCCTGAGCCTTTCCCCAGCCCGCACCACGCTTCCCTTGCCCCGGGACGAGTCCTCTGAGCGTTACCGGGGGGAGGGCAGCCCTGCCCCGACTCACTTTTATCACTCCGCAAACCAGGACACCATCCCGCATTGCCCACCTACATTATTTTTCTTTTTGTTGTTGTTGTTGCGGGCAAGCGGTGATCAGACCGGGCTGGGGACCAGGCGGCCATGAGCTGCTGCCTCAGACACCCGCCTGCTCTCAGGCTTTTCCTTCCTGCCTGCTTTCACCCTGTCATCTCTGTACCTGGGGGGCGTCCCCAGCACACCCAAGGCTGCGGTGAGGCTGCGGGTCCCTGAGGGCAGTGCGGGGACAGCTCTGCCTTTCTCCCTCCCGCCGCCATAGCGCTGCAGCCCCGCGCCTGCGCTCCGTGCCGTGCCCGTCTCTAAGATGTCGGCAGCCGCCCCGCTCCCCTCCCGGTGCCGCTCGGCGCCTGCGCTCGGTGCCGTGCCCGTCTCTAAGATGTCGGCGCGGAGCCGCCGCGCTCCCCCAGGCTGCCCCGCGCTGCTCCCTGCCCCCGGAAGCGCTGCTCCTGCCACCGCCTCGCCCGGGGCCGAGAGACGCGGCCCGGACACCCCCAGCACCCTGTCCCGCACCCCGTCCCGCCATGGGAGTCCCGGCCTTCTTCCGCTGGCTCAGCCGCAAGTACCCCTCCATCATCGTCAACTGCGTGGAGGAGAAGGTGAGGCGGGCCGGGCCGAGCCGGCTCTGCCCTTCACGGGCTCTTCCCCCATGGGCCTCCCGTAGCGGGGCGGCACGGGGCCTGTGATGGCGGCCCCCGCGCTGAGGGGTCGGGGCCGTGAGGGTCTCGTTACCCGCCGGGAACCATCGCCTGCCCGCCCGCTGCCGCCTCCAGCCCTTGCCCCGCTCCATCGGGCTCCCCGGCTGCCTCTGCTCCGGGTTTGGGGGCCCTGTGGGGAGCGGGGTTTGGGCTGGGTTTGTTTTGTTTTGTTTTGTTTGATTGGATGTTTTTAATCGTGAGTGACAGCGGCCGGAACTGAGGAGAAAACGGATTTTCAGTGGCGTGTGAGAGGGGCTGAGGAACTTGGGAGGAGGCGGCTCTCGGGGCGGGGATGGGGCTTTGGGGCAGGAATGGAGCTTTGGGGCAGGATGGGGCTTTTGGGGCAGGAATGGAGCTTTGGGGCAGGAATGGAGCTTTGGGGCAGGATGGGGCTTTTGGGGCAGGAATGGAGCTTTGGGGGCAGGGAAGAGGATTTCTCCCAGTTTCCCAGTCCTCAGCCATCTCACTGAAGCTCGAGCCCTTTCCGAGTTGGTGGCTTCTGCCTTTGTGTTGCTTCAGGCCAAAAGAGCAGCTTTTTGGCAACATTTGTGGTGGGCAGGGGGTGGGGTAGTGGGGATAGTTTTTGCCGTTTCTTATTTTGTTTCTGTGTTTTCAGAGTCCCTGCTTTTCTGCTTTTCAACAACTTTTTTTTTTTTTTTGGGTGTGTGCTAAGTTACAGGCTGGAGCAAGCTTTAGGACTTGTTGAAAGCAAAAGCGGAGGTGCCTGTCCTGAGCAGAGTGAGGAGGTGCAGGTGTAAGTGTGGGAGCTCAGCGGGGTCTGAGCCCCCCAGTCTGCATCCTGGGGATGGGGGCTCAGGGGTCCGTGCCAGCAGCAGCACGGGGCAGGGAGGCGTTGAAGGAACCAGGCTGTTCTTGGCAGCTGCACAGTTTTATGTCAGATTAAAATGATACCTGGGTGTGCACACTTCCCTTGGATTCTCATAGCATTTGGCTACTTCTCAGTTGTATCATTTTGGGGTTTGATTTGTTATTTTTGTCAGTCTTTAAACAGCTTCATACTTTGGTTTATCTTCTTGTCCATCCACCAGCACAGGATGTCCCACTTCCACCTGAGACTTCAAACAAGTCTGTAGTTGTACTCTTTGACCTTGAGCAGCTTCAGATTATTTTTTTTGTCTCTTTGCTGGTGTTTTCTAGCATAGAAGAAACATCTGCCCAAACAGCTGTTTTTTTCAAAGACATCCTCTAAAATCTGTCTCTTTGTAGCAAAAGATGCTTTTTGGTGAAGATGTAGTCCCAGCCTAGCTGCTGGACTCCACAGGTGGCCTCATTAACCTGTGACTTGTGGTAAATATGATTTGTTGGTTGGTTTTGCTGGCTGGTCACTGCCTTCAGCTGATGGTTGTGATTATCCTTTCCCTCACATCAGCCTGGAGGTTTGTGTGCTTACCTGGGGAGCCCTTTCTCGGAAGCAACACAGCTGAAATAACTGCACTGTGAAGGAGTTAGAGATGTGCAGGCAAGGCAGAGAAGATAAGGAGAATGAGAGTAAAGTGATTGGGTTATATTATTATGTATTATGTTTTGACACTGGGGTGTTTTTGGCTGCTGTCCTTCAGCCAGACGAGTCTGTGGGAGCAGCAGGGAGATCACTTTTAGTTCTGGTTGCAGACAGGGGGTTCTTACCTTTCAAATCCAGGTCGTGAAACAAAGTCACAGATTTGGATTAATTGAATGTTGCACAGTTAAAACTGAGTCACTTCTGCTTTTAGCACTGCTGTGGTTTCAGTCATCCTCTCTCAGGATGGGACAAGTGTGAACTTTATTATACTTGTGGCTGCCAGGAGTGAGTATTTACACTCAGTAGCAGCACAGCCCAGGAGGTGAGGTTTAGTTGTGTTGAAGCAGTGCTCTTCTCATCTCAAGGGTGCAAACAGAGTTTTGACAATATGAAGTAGATTCTTTTACAGTTTAGTCTTTATTGTATATGTGTGTTTTACACTTTTGTCTTGTGAACTTGTCCAGCTGTTTCTGGGTAATGCTTTCAGATGGGTTTATTAAAAACAGTCTCAAGCACCAAATATATCTATGATCTGTAGCAAGTACAGTTTTCTGCAGAAGCATGGGACTTGCCTTTTTAATCACTTCTGTAAACATTCAGAGTAATCTTTAGTGATTCTAGGTATAATACTCATAGTCCTGATTTTACAGAGTTTGTGATTGTATATCCTGGTTTTTTGGTAATGGTGTGACATAAAATAACTGAAGTATCACATCCTCATGCCCTCATTCAGGTTTCTCTGTGCCAACTTCAGAGCACATTGCAGTTACAGTAGGGACAGCACATGGATAAATCATACTCATTACAATTTTTTATATTCAAATCTGCTCATAAATTTGAGAGTGGATGAGGACAGCAATCAGAAGCTGTATTTTGTCTTACTGTAGATGAATTTAAACTTCTCTCAGGATGTAATCAGCTCTGTGTGTATTTTGGGATTGCTTATAAATCTCTCTAATCAGAAACTTTGTATTTCCTGGTAGCTTGTCTCTTTAAAATACTAAAAAGTTGATCCTTGTTCTCTTACCTTGCTAGATTATTTCTTTTTCTCAAATCTGATTAATCTTCTTCTTAAGCTGAGCAGGAAGAGTAAGAGGAAGATTTTGAAGATAACATAAAATCCAGGAGAGAATATTCTTAATCAAATTCATATGAATTAATAAAGCTGCAACTAAAGTATCATATTTGAAGATCTATTTTCAATGGTTTCAAAAGAGGACGTAGATTAAAAGTGAACAATTTAGTTATATCACAAGAGATATCACTCCCAGATACTTAAACCTTTTACAAGGCTGTTACATTAAAAATCTGATGGGTTTGTGAGGATGTAATGGTAAAGTTGCTGACATAGCATATGCAGATGAGAACTGAATGGGTTTCGAAGCCATCTAAAAGGGATCAGACTTATTTTGCTTTACCTTCAAGACTGGAAATAAGATCTGTGATGGGAGACAATTGTATTTTCCATATCACATGGTTGTAAGCCTTTGATATCTTCTGAGTCAGAGTTCACTCTGGCAAGAGGTTTGATGAGAGATCAAGTAGAACACAAAGCAAGCTTCTCCTCCCCTTATCTGATGTGAACCAGAATGAATACTCATCTGTTAAAAATATTCATCTCTTAAAGCTGCAGCTCTTGGTTGCCCAGAGAAACCTCCTTAGGACTGCAGGCTGCAGGACAGGGCTCACACCTGGCAGTTGTTTCTGCTACAGCAGTGTGATTGTGTGTCTGTGTGTTCCAGAAAGTTCAGGAGAGGAAGCAAACAGTGGTCAAGGCTTCATCTGTCAGGGTTTGATTGGGTTGGATGAACTGTGTAAGGAAGATGTGAATTAGCAGAAACTTCACCTGATTTAAAGTGACACCGAGGGATTTAGTGTTCAGTTATTTAAAAATTATGTCAGAAAATTGCCATGAAGGAGTTCCATACACCTACCTCTGTGAAAAGCTTAAATCCTGAATAAAGACTGAGTTAGTTTTAGAGGTTTCCATTTTTGCCTTTTAAGAGTGGGATAAGTTCCTCTGGTTCTGCTGCTGCTCTGGTGAGAAGAGTAGGAAAGTTGATGGTACAGTCTGATAGAGTTTGAGCTCTGTGTTAGAGAGGTGGGAAGCTCAGTTAATGGGTACTGGGCAGCAAGTTTGCAAATAGAATTTCAGAGGCACCACTTGGTGTTTGCCCGTCATCTGCCAGTAAGTTCTGTGTGAAAGAGAGAATCAGCAGTGTCACCTTTTCCCCTCCTGTCTCGTGCAATCCTGTGACTGTTTCACCTAACATCGTGACATTAGGGGGGGTTGATTTCTCTTTATGCCAAGCTGATTGAGAGTCTGCTTCGTTCCAGCTTTGGGGTATTTTACAACCTTTTCCAGGCATAATTTTTTCAGGAAATCATTCTTGATCAGCTCACGTTTCTTCCATCACTGATGCTGTGAGTGTTTAGTTCAGTGGTTTCCAGGTTTGGCTTTGAAGGGGAGGGTGCTGAGCTGCTCACAGTCACTGTGAGTGTTCCTGGTGTCAGAGTAGTACAGGAATGTAAATGGCTATAGGTGTTTTAGGGTGAGTGTAGGCTGGCACTGAGACCATCTGCACTGTGGCCTTAACTCCCTGTGCATTAGGCAGCAGGAGAAGCACTGACACAGGAGTGAGGCATTAGAGTTGAAAGCTGACTTGTTTTGGTAGCCATGAGGAAAAAGAAGACATACATGCCCAAAGTGGGGATTTGGTGGGTGGGACTCAAAAGGATCTCCTCTCTTTGCATAGAGGAGTCTGGGAAAAGTCACCCTCCTAGTTAAGCTCATCATCCTTTGCCCACCAGGATGTGCTGGTGCACTTTAGGGAGCTGCTTGTGTCCTCATCTGAGCTCCAGGATCTCAGCAGCCATAGCTGGACCACATTCACTGCCTCAGTGTTGGATTCCTGGGAGAAAAGGCAGAGCTGTGAGTTTGTTTGGATGTGTCCATGTGGGGAACTACAAGTTCAAAGTAGTAGAATTTTGATCCTTTTAGGTTGTTATGTTAAGTTATAGCATCACATTCTAAGCTTTGAAGTCCCTCTGCTAAACTTTGAGGCAGGCAATGTGGTCCTGGCAGTAGGAGGAGTTCCTTTCTTCAGTAATGTGGGGTATGGAAACTGCTTGTTTGTAATAGGTTGTGATTGACAGAAATGAACCAGCTCTGCTGTGACTCATCATCATATCTTCTTCTTGTGCTAGTTCATAAAAGTCTTTTTTAATGTGCTATTTTAATGCTGCAAGCATGCATCTCCAGGTAATTGTGCACTTACCTTGTCTTTGTTCCAGACTTTGATGATTCTGTGTGCTAATGCCTCTGTTGGTCATCAGGGACACTTTGCTAATCAGGTACTGAAGTATTTGTTTTGGTACATTCACAGGCCAAAGAGTGCAATGGTGTCAAGGCTCCAATTGATACAAGCAAACCAAACCCTAATGAGGTGGAGTTTGATAACCTGTATTTGGATATGAATGGTATAATTCACCCTTGTACACACCCAGAAGACAAGTAAGGCAGTTTTTTGACTCTTTACAAATCAGGTTTATCAGTAGTATTTCAGATGTTACATTGGATGCTCTGTGTTTTAGGCCTGCACCCAAAAATGAAGATGAGATGATGGTTGCAATTTTCGAGTATATTGACAGGATCTTCAACATTGTCAGACCAAGGAGACTCCTGTACATGGCTATAGATGGAGTAGTAAGTACTGATGGATTTCATTCCTGCTTGCACAGTCAGGGCATGTGCATTCTCTTCTCCTAAGAGCCTGTGGGAAATAGTTTTCTACAATGAAAAACTAAAATCTAAATCTGTAAAACTGTTAATTTCATGTTGGTGAGGGTAATTAATTTGTTTTGTTGTCCATAGGGGTATATGAGCTGGCTATTGTAGCTTGCTGCAGACTGAACTTAGCTTCTGAGAAGCAGGAGACTTCCATAAGATGGTTAACACTCAGGAACTGCTTCTGTTCTCTGTTCTGTGGCTTTAGGAATAATTTATGCCACAAGCTGGCAAAGACCAGAGAGCTGTTTAAGCAGAGGCACTGTGACTGAGCTGTGCTGCAGAGCATTTCACAGGCTGTGCACACTCTTCACTTTCAAAAAAGCTATGAGTACAGTTGTAGGAGGTTTTTGGTGGAGAAAGGGTATATAATAAATCATGCTTCCCAGGGATGTCTCACTGTCAGTTTCACGTTTTACAAGGGAAACTTTGAATCCTTGAGCACTGTGGGTTTGTGGGGTGGGGTGGATGCTGCTGACTGACCTCATGGAGGGGCTTCAGAGACCTCTTCAAAAGCGTGTCCAGCTCCCTGTGCTGCCACCTGAGAGCCAGTGGTGAGGGGAGGAAGAAGAGAAATCCCTGTTTCAGTTCCTGAAGTTACACTGATGTCTTGGTAAATGGCTGTATAATCCCAGAGTGGCCAATTTCACAAGGCTTGTGCAGAAAGGGAACAGCTGTCCAGGTGCAGGACCTGAACCAAGGGTTATGGTTCCTTTTTTAGGCTCCACGTGCAAAAATGAATCAACAGCGATCCAGGAGATTCCGAGCATCAAAGGAAGGCATGGAAGCTGCTGAGGAGAAGCAAAAAATAAGACAAGAAATTCTGGCAAAAGGTAGAACTGGGGCTGTATCTGAGGTTTTTCAAGTGGGGATCACCTTGTTTGTTTGGAGTGCTTCAGTAAGGATTAGAAAAGGGGCATCTCGCTCAGTGGGAATTGATCTGTGCAGGACTGGGAGAAGGGGATAGGAAGCCTACAGAAGGATGGATCTGTATTTTCTCAAGTTAAGAACTAAGAAAAAACAAAATGTCGCTTTTTTCTCTTCTTCTGTCTCTTGCCTGAAATGGATTTGTGTTGAGTACTCTTAATTCTTTCAGAAAAAAATAGAGCAGAAGAGCAGGAACAAATGCAGCAGTGGGAAACAAACCAAAACTCTTCTGTAAGGCAGCACAGGTTTGTCAGGCTTGATGGAAAGAAGAGCTGAGGCTTAAAAGCAGGGGGCAAATGAAAGCAGCACTGCAGAGGAATGATGGGCTGTGAGCAAGGGTAGTTACCTGATGTGAGAAACCAAACTCAGTGAGGAAACAAAGTCAGTGTAACCTCCTAAGGGTGGCAGTGGCAGGAGTGGAGTGGAAGGGGGGTGTGTAGCTGGAGCAGTTAACTTGGGTGACTGTGTAGGAGGGATGAGTGGTGGAGCCCCAGTGAGTGGGCATTGTGTGACCTGGTTAGAGATGAAAAAGGAAGGACCAAGACTTTAACATTTCTTCCTGTAGCATTTCTAGACTGCGAAGACCCTTTATGAAGCTCAGAGATGAGAGAAGTTGATGTAACCCTGTTTGTGAGCCCAAGTGAATAGATAGTGGAAACATAGGGGAGAATATGTAAGAAAATAATTATAATTATTTCCTAATGTTTTATCTCATTTAGCAAGCTTAGTTTCTTTGAGCTTTTTTTCACAGTCTTTTGACAGAATAGGTTACTTTTCTGAAGTAACAATGTTTGTAAATATACTAACAGCTTATTTTGAGATGGAGGTAATGGTAAGAGCTGATTTCCTTTTGTTCTGTTTCGTGGTTTGTCTTTTTTTAAACAAACTAATTTTTGATAAGTGTTAATTGTTATCAGGGGAGCCACCTGGGGGTTTGTCATGTTCTTAATGTTCCATATTGATTTACTTCTGTTAAATGTTTTTATTGCTCTAGGTGGCATTCTTCCTCCAGAAGAAGTGAAAGAGAGATTTGACAGCAACTGTATTACCCCGGTAAGTCATCTTCCACTTTAACCAGCAATTGCCAGTGCCTGGGTGAAGGTTTAATTTATTTTCTTCCATCCCTTCTTAGGGAACTGAGTTTATGGACAATCTTGCTAAATGTCTCCGCTATTACATTGCTGACCGCTTGAACAGTGACCCAGGGTGGAAAAATTTGACAGTAAGTTGCACAGTGTCATACTTAGGGAAAATTAAGGTGATCTATTAGACTGGGCTGGGATATGATAGGAGAGTATAAATTTACCAGATTTGTCTCATCTTCTGGCACTGTGCTGTTATTAATAACAGAACAACCTGCCCGTTCTGCTGGGGCTGCAGGGACACATTTCATCCTAATAACACAATCTATCAGCACCATTTGTTTTGGTTTCATTTGAGAGCAATGAAAAGATTTGATAGAAGCCACAATCTGATGTAACAGGAGACAGGGTTTTAGGAATACTTTTGCTTCTTCTGGGGTGGGGGGAAGGAGTCAAGATACACTGAATATGTATTCTTTTCTCCCTTTTTTTTTTTCTCATTTGCTACCTCCAGGTAGGCTGCGTGTTCTCTGTTATTCTAATGAGGGATGACAACAGATGACAGGCAACAGAAATAATATTTACCCTCTTTCTTGTCTTTCTGCACTTTGAAACTCTCTCCTCCTGTTCCTCAGCCACTCCTCCCCCACTGAGTGTTGTTTCTGACAGCCCTGTGTTTGCTCTGTGCAGGAGGGCAGAGCAGTCAGTCTTCTCAGATGCAGCTGTCTGTTTTATTTTCCATAAGTTGGCTGTTAAAGTGGTCTAATTAGAGGGCAGTTGACTCTGCTTAATTCCCTCCACCAGACAGGAGTTTCACAGATGCTAATGCTCGTCTGGACATCAGTGTAAGGAAGTGTGTAATGTGATAATGTATCAGTGTACCCACTGTTTAGAACAGCCAAAGGGAAGCTGGGCATCTGTTGGCTTTATCTGTGAGTTCTCTAGTGTGTGTTTTGATTTATTAGGAAACTTCAGATGTGTTGGTTAATGACATGATGATTTCAGTGGTATTTGAATCAGTCAGCCTCATCCTAGATTAGCAGAGAGGAATGAAGATGTGTTCATTGGTTCCAGACTCCTAAGTAGTTTCATTTTGAATCATAATATTTTAGATAAAGCTACAAATTAGAATTTCTAGTACTTTTAAGTCAGACTGGGGATGTGAACTATGCAAGTTGTTGCTTTTTACTGTGGTGGCATAAATTGTTTACATAATTTAAATGTTTTGCAGGTTATTTTGTCTGATGCTAGTGCTCCTGGGGAAGGTGAACATAAAATCATGGACTATATTAGAAGACAAAGAGGTAAAATTCAAATGAGTTTGAATGTTTTGTTTTAGTTAAGGTATGGTCAGCAATAATCTATTTTACATAACTTTGGTTCACTAAATGTAATTTTCTTTTCTGTAGCTCAACCAAACCATGACCCAAACACTCATCATTGTCTCTGTGGGGCTGATGGTGAGTTCTCTTTGGCTAACAGTATCTCCTAATAAGCTGTTTTGTCTCCAGTGCTGTTTGATGATGGAGCTGGGGTGGAGCTTTTAGGCTTTTGCTTGTGTTTGTGTAAATGATCTGCTGTAATTGTCATTTTTTGAAAGCTGTGTGTAAGATGGGGAGAGGTGTAGCACTGCCTGTTGCTGAAGGGCTAACTCATGGAAGCACAGCAGTGTGTTCACACTCACTGGAGGTAGAACAGACATGGCTTTTAAATTGTTATTTTAAAAGAATTAAAAACCAAACAACTTGCTAATGTTTATCTCTCATCATATTTCACTCTTCTCTTTTGATTGGTAGCTGATCTGATTATGCTTGGGTTAGCCACACATGAACCAAACTTCACTATAATTAGGGAAGAGTTTAAACCAAATAAACCCAAGCCATGTAGTCTTTGTAACCAGATGGGCCATGAGGTTAAGGATTGCCAAGGTTTGCCCAGAGAAAAACAAGGCAAGGTAAGAATTTTGCTATTTCTAGAAATTCTTTTTCTCTATAAGCTAATTCATGCTTTAACAAGATCTTTAAATTGTTTTTGCTGTTGCTTTTGGCTGAAACATAACGCAAATTATATTATTGGAATTGCCTATCTCTCCTTTTGTATTAATAAGTAAAAACTGTACATTGAAGCACAAAATTATGATATCCTCACTTGTGGTGTTTCGTTTGTTGCTCACTGACAAGAGAAAATTACCACTAACTTTAGACATGCAAAGTGGCAAAAGACATGCTTGGCATAAGGACTTGTGAAGCTGCTGGGGTGCCTCTTGCCTGCTCCCAAAGAAAACCTTTAAATTTGAGCTGCAGGAAGCTCCAGGTGGGCTTGGATGTAATGCAGCTCCTCCTGTTCCTTTTCCAGCACGATCAGTTTGCAGACAGCCCTCCCATGGCTGAACAAGAGTTCATCTTCATCCGACTCTGTGTTCTGCGAGAGGTAGGCTCAAGCAGTTGCTGTTCCTGCTTTATGTAAGCAATGGCTTTTAAACTCTGCACACAGTGTTTTCTAAAGTTCTTTTTTTGTGTGTGTGGCAGTATTTGGAAAGAGAACTCACTATGGCCAGTTTGCCTTTCACCTTTGATTTTGAAAGAAGTGTCGATGACTGGGTCTTCATGTGTTTCTTTGTGGGAAATGACTTCCTTCCTCATCTGCCATCTCTGGAGATCAGGTAGATGAGGAGATATATTTTCTTTTCCTGCAAATAATACCCACTGTGGTTTGAAATGATAATCTCATGCTTGCACTTGTTTGTTTTCAGGGAAGGAGCAATTGATCGCCTGGTTAACATTTACAAAAACGTGGTGCACAAAACTGGGGTAAGTTTTTTTGCTTTCTCTTTAAGAATATCTGGCTCTTTGCTACAAAACCAGGCTTGTTTTTCAACTATGTTTTTTTTCAAATTTGCAGGGGTACCTCACAGAAAGTGGTTTTGTCAACCTGCAGCGGGTCCAGATGATCATGTTGGCTGTTGGAGAAGTTGAGGACAGTATTTTCAAAAAGAGAAAAGATGATGATGTAATTTTTTTGTTGCACTCTTGGAGTCTGGTTTTAGTCACATGCATTACTTCTGACTGTGGTATTCCTTTAACTGAATGAAAACCAAGCTTTGTATTTCAGTACTGACCAGGAAAACTGAGGGAGAAACTGTAATAAGAATTTTGTAATTCAGTGCAACCTGTGGAGGTGCAAGCCATGAGCAGGGATGAAATACTAAATTTGAATTCCAAGTGCATTCATGCCTGGCAAATGGCTTCCTGTCATTTGAAATGTGTCCATAAATGGTTGTTCTCTGTCTGTCTCTGCAGTTTGTGCAGCTTATTGCAGAAATATTCCATATTATTTGTTAAGTACAAGAGATAAAATGCCCTGTGAATGGGAGAGCAGAGTTGCATTTACTTTCCAGTTAAAAAACCCTGTGCCAGTGCTATCAAAATGCTTTGTTTATAAATTCCCCAGTCTGCACCTCTCAAATTGAAAATGGCAATTTGATGTTCAAGTTTGCAGTTTTCATGGCCCAAGGTTAAGAAATATCTTCCCTTGAGCCTCTTTTTTTCCTGTTTCTAGGATTTCATGGTCTTTTTTTTGTAGCTGTTGCAGTGCAGGCATGGAACTTGTCTTTTGACACTGGTGTCACATTGAAGTAAGGCCATAGCTTGACTTAGTAGATGGTGTAAGCCATTACTGAAATCTGTGGGGCTTTGAACACACAGCTGCTTTTTTCCTTGTAGGTTTTCAGGGTCAGGTAGAAAATTGTATCCTTTTTCCTTTGGATTTAGAGACAGAAGAATGGACTTATGTCTTATTGAGAACGTTATGTAAAAACCTTATCACCTTCTGGTCACTAGAAGATCAAAGTGAAAATTTTTTTCCAAAAAGTCCCTATGCTTGACTGACTTTATTTCTCTTTATTCTCTACTTAGGATAACTTTAAAAGGCGACAAAAAGAAAAAAGGAAAAGAATGAAGGTAAATTTAATTTCTTAATGCAAAAACTGTCCAGAAGTGGACTGTATGCTGTAGCTTTCAGCAGATGTGTTGGTAGGAACTGCAGCTGCAGTGGTGGTGTGTGCTGGCCTGTGTGTAAACCATTGTAAAGGGAAGGGTCATGGCTGTTTTAGACCAGGCTTTGAAAGGAGGAGTTGCATATTAAAGGTTTCTTGGAAGGAAGAGTGTTGAATGCATTGGATGATAGCTGTATATTGTGTTACTTCAACACAAGTCTGCTCTTTCATGATTATTTAGTGATGCTTCAGCATGGTGATGGGGCAGGAATTGCTCTTCCATGCATTGGCACAGTCTTAGCAGTTGTATTGACGAGGGCAGTGGATCTTAGCAGAGGAGTTTAGGTTTAAATCCCTATACCAGGGTGCCTTAAATGGATTTCCTTATTAGGATCCATTGCCAAATATCTCTCAAATGTAGAAGAGAAGTGTTGGCTGCTGCTGGGATGTGCTTGCCCTTTCTGTTCTTTAGAACTGTTACTGTAATGGTGGTGAGTTTTCTTCTACTCACAAGATGTTTTGCTATTTTAAAAGTGAGCTCTTGTGTTTTCATTTCAGTCTACCTTTGGTCTTGGTTAGGGCATTCAGGAGAGTACAGCTTCCAGAACATTCAGGGCATAGGATAGCCCCAGTCTAACTACTCTGTAGTTCTTGAGTTTATTTATTAAATTATGTACATTCTGACTGCTCCTGCTAGAGTGGAATGGGTTATTCACTTTGCTTACAAAGAATGCCTTCTTCCCAGGAAGTGAAGTCTCAGTTGCCCCCCAGACTGCCTCTCAGTCCACGTAGAAAGAACATGAGCACAAAATGCAGGGTTTGTTTGGGTTTGGTTTTGTTTCTTTTTAAAAAATAGCTTAATAAATTATAGGAATAGAAGAGTCTCACTTGTAAGTGTTGGGTCTGGTTAAGGCTGTTAAACATAATTAATTTAAGCTGAACTGAGTAAGTGAATTGTGCTTGGTTTATGTGATCTGAAAATTGAGACCAGTGTCACACTTCTGAGAAGACTGCACAACTTGTTCAGTGTACTTGTATATATTTATCTTCCAGAGGGATCACCCTTCTTTTATTCCTGGTGGGCAGTTCTCCCCTCAAGCTCTGGGAAATCGATCCAGTCCTCAGGCAATCAGTAACCCCAGACAAGCTGCCTTTGAGATGAGAATGCACGACAGACAGAATTCTGTAAGTACCTGTTCAAGGGATTTACCCATTCCTGGCTGGGAACTTCCTCAGAAGGTTTGTGAGACACAAACTGAGTACCTGAGCTGGAGGCCTTTTAGTACTATTTAATACTATTTTAAAGGATTGTGTAGTTTTGCTTTGAGTTCTGGGGAACTAAAAATAATGCATGTGATTATGACAAAGCTGCTCATTTCTTGGATTCAGAATGCCTAATAAATCCTTTCTCCCTCTCCTATTTATCTGTAATAATTCTGACCCTAGACAACTTCATCTCCAAATACCAGCTTCAACTCTGATGGGAGCCCATCCCTGGGAGGAGGAATTAAGCGAAAACCTGAAGACAGTGACAGTGAACCTGAGCCAGAGGATAATATCAGGTGAAGCCATTTTTTGTAGCAGTTTGTTAGCAAATTGCTGAAATAGATGCAGTCTAATTAATGCCATTTAGCTTAGAGCAGCAGTGCCTTCAGATGCTTTTCTATGATCTTTTTATCCACCGGTAATTAATGTGGAGGGTTAGAATATTCAGTAAATTCCAGTGAGATGTGTAAGCTATAGCTGTTAAATCTAAGTATCCAGATTAGTATGCGTGCAGGTTTTCATTCTCCAAGCCTCTGCTCCCTTTGAGACCAAGCTCTAGATGGGCAAGACATTCCCTGTGCAGCTGTGATGATGTGAGCTGAATGCTGCTGCTCTGCAGTTGAATTTTTGAGCTGTTTAACCCATAAAATTCAGGTACCTTCACGTGTGCCACAATATTTATCTTGCTTATCACAATATGTTTTTCTTCACCTTTGATTTGTAGCAGCCCCTGTTTTGTCTGAGCTGAGTTCTTGGGATGTCTTAGGAGGGCTGATCCTTGGATGATTAAAGGATGGGAATTTTATGAGAATTAACTGACAGTTGAGTTACCAGTGAGCCTGCAGTTATCAAAGGTTTAAATCAAGCTATTGCCCTTTAAGTTCAGGATAAAGGCCCTTAGAATTTTCTTCTTAAAAGTTCTGCCCTGATAAATGCAACCAGAAGGTTTTTGCTTTCTGTGGAGTCAAAAGACATATGTGAAGTTAGGAAAATAATAAGGACTGCTTCATTGAGAAGTACTGATTCCTGTGTCCAGCACTGCTGTTGGGATGTGTTTGTGACATCTAGCCCAGCAGATCTTCTAATATCAGCTATTCTGACTCCCACTTTTATTTTCTTTCCTGTAAGTGCACATCTGAATGGATTGATTTTTCTATTTTTTTAATCAATCAAGCAGAATTGTTATCTAAAATCAGGATAAAATTTAATGTCCTTTCCATTTCAATTTTCTCAGATTCTAAAAGAGGTTTTAATAGTTTTATAGCAACTAGTGTGAATGAGCCTTGGTGATTAACAAGTAGTAACAGTATTGGCAGAGTTGGTATATTGTCAAGGAAAAGCATATGCTGCCTTTTTCACAGTTATTTAGGCTCTTTTGTAGCTTGAAGTATTTAACATTTATTCAGATCCTCTTCTGAGTGGAAAATAATTTTGTGCTTCTCATTGTAAAT
Organism: Calypte anna; assembly: GCF_003957555.1. Taxonomy (NCBI): domain Eukaryota; kingdom Metazoa; phylum Chordata; class Aves; order Apodiformes; family Trochilidae; genus Calypte; species Calypte anna. The sequence goes on from NC_044246.1 coordinate 679,189, forward strand.
AAAAACAGCTGCACAAATGTCCTAGGTACAAGGAAGTTGTTTGCAAACACGTAGTTTGTATTTAGAATGACTCTAAAACTGGAATAGCACAGTGGTAGTCAGCTGGCAGATGGGGTTTTGTTATCTTATGGAGAATGTTTTTTAAATTTCTGCAGTTGTTGAGCTGCTGGGGAGCTCCTCAGGTCAGGTGCTCATAGTCTGAAGATGTTCTTGACTCTGTCTTTCAAGACTTCATCACAAGTAGATCTGTCCTTGCTAACTTGGCTTTCTTGAACTGGTGAAAACATCTCTTGGTTTCTCCACCTCCTTGTCTCTTGTATTGTCTCTGAACCTGATCAGGTCACACTTTCAAAAGCATCTCTGTACTGGGCAATCAACTTGAAACAGAAGCAAGAGAAGATCCTTTTTGCAAAACCAGAAGGATATGCATTATGTAAAAAAGGCATAAATTGATCTTTACTCAGTCTTCAAGGCTTTGTAAGATACATTTATTGCTTTTGGAACTCTGGCAAGCGTAAGTCTGAGCTGGGTTAGCAGTGTGCTTCAGATTCTGTGTGTAATTTAAACTGGCCATGGCCTTTCTGGAGAGGGATCTTGCATGATAGTTTCTAGATGTGATAGTCAATGCCAGGTTTTCGGTTGCTGGGAATAAAATTCTGGTTTTGAGGGTTTGTTTTTGTTTTTAATCATTATTAAGGTCTTACCTGATTCAGCCAGTTCCTAAGTCAGTTCTCTCATTTTCTTTACCTTGCCTCTGTACCAGAATTCATGTAAACTTTGAGATACCTGTGTGTAAAATGCATGCACTGTGGTTAAATAATGGGCTTAAATTTAAAACATAAGCAAAGAAACAAAAAGCAACAATCAAACAGACCCCAAAACAAACAAAAAAGCCTCCACCAAAACAACCCAGAAAGGTGATGGAGGCCACTTCTCAAACATGATATAACTGAACCACATGATCAGTAGAGCCTCATTTTTCTATTACTTTTTAGATGGCAGGATCTGAACTGAAGTGGACTTTCCCCCAGGATGACAGGGGGGATGACAGATGATATTCTGTTAGGAATAACCAACTGGGAGGTTGATCTCCATGTTCATAGCTCCTTGCCTGGGGCACAGCTTATTTTTAACATTATACAGGAGAGCTGAGGGATATACAGGTGCTGGACTGTCAAAGTGGATGTTTTCCCCTGCCCCAGCCGAGGACAGACATGAGGGGGAGCTGTGTGAAGGGAGGAGCAGTGGTGTCTGGCAGTGATTTGGGCTCCAGTACCCACCTGGCATGAAAGATTGAAATCCCTGTGTAAAAGGGCACTTTGAGTCAGCACGTGTGGGATTCCTGAGGTGCAGATAGTTCTGCTGGAAATCATAGCTTGGAAATCATCCAGACAGCAACGAAATACATAAATCAAGCTGCTGCTGATGATGATTATTTGCTTACTTTTGTTTTGGAGTAACAGGGAAACCATATATAACTTCTGTGCTTGAGAGGGCATTAAGAATAGAGGGATGAACTCGATGTGAGAAGATACTGCAATAATGTGAAGATTTGGGCCTAGCGTAGGTGACACAAAATGAAGAATGGGAAGAGTTTGTAGTTTTTGTGGTGTTTGGAAGAAACAAAGAACCAAGTTAAAATGGCATTTTTGTTAGAGGATTCCTGATAAGAAAGGTGAAATTGCAGCTTGGGAACGAGGCTGTTCTGAAAAGTCCTGACAGCAGCAGGCATGTGTTTGACTGTTTACCCTGCTCCTCACAGTACCTGGAAGGTGTGTTTATCAGGGTGGCAGCTTCAGGATTTCATTTGGATTTCCTACAATGCCAGCTGTCACATTTTATTCTCCTGATGTTGAGGATCAGGTTTTGTGCTTTTGTTCAAACTGTACGAGAATGAGAATCAAACCAGCAGGTGACTTTGGCTTATATTCTAATTCAGAGAGGTTAAGTGTGCACATGGGAACATGGATTGACATCTTCTTGTGCTTGCTGTGCAGGTTATGGGAGACTGGTTGGAAGCAGCGTTACTACAAAAACAAATTTGATGTGGATGCATCTGATGAGAAGTTCCGCCGTAAAGTTGTGCAGTCCTACGTGGAAGGGCTTTGCTGGGTTCTCAGGTATTATTATCAGGTACTTACAGGTTTTTTTTTTCTCTGAAACATCAGTTTTCTTTTTTGTCTGCTCCCTGTTTTGTTGGTTTGTTTTTTTTTTTTCCAGGAAATAATTATCCACTGCTCATTTCTGAAAAGCACTGCTTCTTGTTCTAATCTATAAAATAAGTGAGTGCCCACTCTCTGACACTCAAGATATGAATGCAGTTTTTGTTCCTCACACGGAGTAACAGCACTTGTTAGTTTATTAAGGACTGGTTCATATTTTTCCTTTGCAACACATAGCCATGCACAGTGAAACTGCAGATGACTAAATGAGTGAACAAAGGACAAAGCCTGTGAAATGCCACCAAGAATTTGGGAGGAACAGAGTTGTCAGTCTCCTTCCGTAGATCGTAATGATGTTCTGTGAAGTGTGTTGTGATTTAAGCAATCTGTGTCTGACTTAAATCTTTTGATAATTGAGATGTCAGATTGGCAAGAGATTAGTTAGACATATTGGGGTTTGTTGCACTGATGGTTAATAACTGGCTTCGTGCCCTGAAGACAAAGTAAGTTATATTTTGTGTGTGACCTGGGAGCAGAATGTGCTGGAGCTGATGAGGTGGCTCTGGCTCTGCAGGGCTGTGCCACAGTGATAAAACTGCATATTTTTCATGGGTGGCTCACACCTGTCCAATGCAGAGAGCAAGAAGAGCAAACACCTGCAAAAAATAGTCTTAGAGGCAGTTTATTTTAATGTGTACCTTCCCCCCCCTGCCCCCCTGGAACAAAAAGGGAGTTTGTTCTCTTCCACTCTGTTAATTCAGCTGAGTTTGGGCTCCAGCTTGCATGTAATGGTGGATGAAAATGATGGAGTGGAAGGTCTGCAAGTCTGTTGCAGCTGATCTGCAGCAGAGCTGGGCTCTCTGCAGCCTTGAGTATCTCCTTTAGCAAAGGACAGCCATCACCTGCAAACCTTTATAGGTGGAGGTTGCCATGATCCTGAGCACAGGTGAGGTGAGCTGAAGGAAAACTGTGTTCCTGATCATGGTGTCAAGATACATTCCCAGAACTCAGTATGTGCCCACATGTCTCCAGAGAATGTAGATCAACCTTCAGAATCACTGTGGGTGTCAGCTGGCTGGGAAGCTGTCAGTGTGACTGCAGTGATGCTGGAGTACCAAACTACTGCAATAGGAGCACTGGATCTTATGAAAAAATGAGGGGCTTAAAGACAGTAAAATTCAGCTTAGGAGATCTCTGGCTGTAAATGTGCTGGAGCTGGAATCCAGTCTAGTTTGTAAAACCAGTGTGGTGTTGAGATGTGTGGAGATGAGTTCTTGTCCTGCTGAGTCTGTGGCTGTTCTGGCTGAAGTGACTGATGCAGGTAGCACTGATACATGATTACAGCTGCAAAGAAAATAAATTGGTGAGGTTGACAGCATCTTATTTCAGGCAAGGCCTTAGAGCTCTCAGGAAAACTGAGAAGTGCCAATGTCCTCAGGGAAAGGTTACTGTACAGAAAATACCCTCTGGCTTTCAAGTCTTGCAAAGGAAGACTGGAGGAAAGCACACAAATGCTAAGGCTTTGTTTTTGCTGGTTTGGCTCATGTTCAGATTACTCAAAAAGAACCTAAGTCTCTCTCTAGACTTCAGAAAAATTGCATTGCAGACTTAATAGTGTAGCAATGAAATACTTGCAGGTGCTGCTCTTGGTACCTTGCATTGCAGAACTGGGTGTGGGCAAGGTACTGCTACAGGGACACTGTTGTGTGGGCACAGAGCAGCAGTCAGCCCACCTCCTGCTTGTGTGGAAGTGAGATTAGGGACCTGCTGGACTGCAGGAATCTCTAAATAGGTTTGTTTGAGGGGGTTTGTTAATTTTTACAGTGAGAATGACTTCCTATAAGCACTGCTCATTGTCCATAAGACTTCTGACAGAATACATTACTTGCTTTTCTGTTCTAATAAAAAACTAATAATGCAGAGTATGAGAACATCTGTCTGGTGAGGAAAAAAAAAAGGAAAAGGAAAAAAATAGGAAAGAAAGAGATCAGTCCACCTGGCTTTTGAAGCAAAATGAAACCATCTGAAGAATTGCATCTAATAATTATAGTCTCTGTAATTTTATATCAGAAATACTGCTGCAGGAGCCTCATTGACATTTACTTGTTCAGAATTGGGAGTCAAAATAGTAGGCTTTTGTTTCAAGTGGTACTGCTAAGAAAATCACTGAAGAGGTGGAAGCTTGACTTAGACCTTCTGCAGGCATGTTTCCTTTACAGAGTGCATTGTGTTCTGGTGTGCTTTGAGTTTACTTTATTTTCTCCTTTTTGAGGTTTATTTTGCCTCTTTCAAGTGAATGCACTTTATATTTCCCTATGCTGAAGGCAGAAGAATAAGAAAGGAAAAGCAAAATGTTTCTCAAAGTGTGTATTAGTGCTTGTACTGAACAGAAGAGACAGAGCTCACCCCAGAGCACATCCCATCCCACCCCATCCCACCCCATCCCATCCTGCAGCAAGCACTGCTCACCTCTGTGCCTCGTGGAGCAGATCCTGTCAGGGTTCTCTGGTCCCCCACCATCCTAAGTTAGCAGTGGGATTTCACCTTGAAAACCAGTAGTGAAAACTGAGTGCTTCCAGTTCCTCTGGAGAATTCTGAAAAAAACCCCAACCCTCTGACTGGCACATTCTGCCCTGCACAGGGCTGCAGAGGAGGTGGAAACTCAGTGTCCTGTCTGTGTTCCCAGGTGATGTGGTGGCCACTCTGCACAAGTGGCAAACAGGTCCATTTGTTCCAGGCTCCTCAGCTGAGCCCCAGGGACTGGTTAACTGGGACAGACTGTGATTTCCTACTCTGTGCAGGATGGTTTTGTGCTTGGTTTTATTGGGCTTCATGTGTGCTCACTGTGTTTTCTCAAGGGGCAGGAAGAGGGCACCAGATGTGTCCCAGTGCCCTGAACCCAGGGTTGAGATTCTTGCCCATCTCCCATAGCAACCTAACCCAGCCCTTAGGCAGAGTGCTTTGGCAGAGAAGTCTGTCTGCCTGTCTGCCTGTCTGCCTGTCTGCCTGTCTGCCTGTCTGCCTGTCTGCCTGTCTGCCTGTCTGCCTGTCTGCCTGTCTGCCTGTCTGCCTGTCTGCCTGTCTGCCTGTCTGCCTGTCTGCCTGTCTGCCTGTCTGCCTGTCTGCCTGCCTGCCTGCCTGCCTGTCTGCCTGTCTGCCTGTCTGCCTGCCTGCCTGCCTGTCTGCCTGTCTGCCTGTCTGCCTGCCTGCCTGCCTGTCTGCCTGCCTGTCTGCCTGCCTGCCTGCCTGCCTGCCTGCCTGCCTGTCTGCCTGTCTGCCTGTCTGCCTGCCTGCCTGCCTGCCTGCCTGCCTGCCTGCCTGTCTGCCTGTCTGCCTGTCTGCCTGTCTGCCTGTCTGCCTGCCTGCCTGCCTGCCTGTCTGCCTGTCTGCCTGCCTGCCTGCCTGCCTGCCTGTCTGCCTGCCTGCCTGTCTGCCTGCCTGTCTGCCTGCCTGCCTGCCTGCCTGTCTGTCTGTCTGCCTGCCTGCCTGCCTGCCTGTCTGTCTGCCTGCCTGCCTGCCTGCCTGCCTGCCTGTCTGCCTGCCTGCCTGCCTGTCTGCCTGCCTGCCTGCCTGCCTGCCTGCCTGCCTGTCTGCCTGCCTGCCTGCCTGCCTGCCTGTCTGCCTGTCTGCCTGTCTGCCTGTCTGCCTGTCTGCCTGTCTGCCTGCCTGCCTGTCTGCCTGTCTGCCTGCCTGTCTGCCTGCCTGCCTGCCTGTCTGCCTGTCTGCCTGCCTGCCTGCCTGCCTGCCTGCCTGTCTGCCTGCCTGTCTGCCTGCCTGCCTGCCTGCCTGTCTGCCTGCCTGTCTGCCTGCCTGCCTGCCTGCCTGCCTGCCTGCCTGCCTGCCTGTCTGCCTGTCTGCCTGCCTGTCTGCCTGTCTGCCTGTCTGCCTGCCTGCCTGCCTGCCTGCCTGTCTGCCTGCCTGCCTGTCTGCCTGCCTGCCTGCCTGTCTGCCTGCCTGCCTGCCTGCCTGCCTGCCTGTCTGCCTGTCTGCCTGCCTGTCTGCCTGTCTGCCTGTCTGCCTGTCTGCCTGTCTGCCTGTCTGTCTGCCTGTCTGTCTGTCTGCCTGTCTGTCTGCCTGTCTGTCTGCCTGCCTGTCTGTCTGCCTGCCTGTCTGTCTGCCTGTCTGCCTGTCTGCCTGTCTGCCTGTCTGCCTGTCTGCCTGTCTGCCTGTCTGCCTGTCTGCCTGTCTGCCTGCCTGTCTGTCTGCCTGTCTGTCTGCCTGTCTGCCTGTCTGTCTGCCTGTCTGTCTGCCTGCCTGTCTGCCTGCCTGCCTGTCTGTCTGTCTGCCTGTCTGTCTGCCTGTCTGTCTGCCTGTCTGTCTGCCTGTCTGTCTGCCTGCCTGTCTGTCTGCCTGCCTGCCTGTCTGCCTGCCTGCCTGTCTGCCTGCCCGCCCGTCTGTCTGCCTCGGCTGCCTCCCTGCACTGGAGGGCACTCCACTGCCAGGGCAGAGCCTGAAGTTCAGAGTGCCTTTCAGGCTCCTTCTTACCTTCCTCCTGGTCAATACTGGGCTGAATTTTGTCCTCTTTAGTGACAGGGCTGTATGAATTTTAAAAAACTTTCTCTTTTGTCTGATTTTGTTTCTCTCTCCTAGGGCTGTGCATCCTGGAACTGGTATTACCCTTTTCACTATGCTCCCTTTGCTTCTGACTTCGAGGGTATTGCAGACATGCCTTCAGACTTTGAGAAAGGCTCCAAACCGGTAGGGCATCTTCACTGGCTTCTCACTTAACCCATGGCTCCTTAGAAGCCTCCTACATCTGCTTTGTTTTATTTCAACAGTTCAAGCCTCTTGAACAACTCATGGGAGTATTTCCAGCTGCCAGTGGGAATTTTCTGCCCCCAACGTGGAGGAAGCTCATGACAGATCCGGTACAAATCCTTGTTGTGTTCCCTCTCTGAGGTTGTGGTGTCCTGCAGCTCTGTGAGCATGGCTTGCTGCTGCTTACCTCAGGCAGAAAAACACTGGAGAGCAGGGGGGAATGGTTTTGGTTGGTTGTAGAGGTTCTTCAAAGATCCTTAGGAAGTGAGAGTGAGAAAAAATAATTCCTGACACTTTTACGCTTTAAAATTGTGGGGTTTTTCTTACAGAAACTTTGCTTAACTTACCTGGGAAGCAGATAGTTCAACCCAGTTGGGTGGAATTACTCCGTCCTCCTCGACTTCTTGTTTTGATCCACTAAGTCATGAAGTGCCCTCTGTTGCTTGTTTAAATTGTGTTTAATAAAGTTGTTTCTCTTGGTCAAAATTCTTTCCATCCTCCTTGGCTTGGTGTTTGTTGCCCCTCTGGGAAGTACAGCAGTAGTATGTGACAGTCTGGGTCAGTTTCATAATTGGTGCTAGTGAATTGTTTTTTTTTTTAATTTTCTGAAACACAGGAATCAAGCATAATTGACTTCTACCCTGAAGATTTTGCTATTGATTTAAATGGGAAGAAATACGCCTGGCAAGGTGAAATTTCAGTTTTTATTTGTTGAGCTACAATGTACTGACCTTAATCTTAAGGATCTATGTAAAAAGAAGAAAATAGGAAGTCACCTCAGTGTGATAATGATGCATCAAGTCCTAGAGGTAACTTGTGTTACTTAGTCTGAGGGAGTATTTTACTGCAGGTATATTCTTGAAAAGCAATTAGTATGATGAACCAATTATGATTCAGTAACTGATTTAAGATTGGCAATGATTATTAGTAGTTTCAGCAGTCATTCTAGATTTGTTAATTTGTCCTGAACTAGATTAATCACTTTTCTATTTTTGTCAGCCTTACTGTGTAATTGTCTTTTGTCTCCTTTGCATTTAATTAATGGATCTTGTTCTGTTCAATCAGTGGCTCATTAGTACCTTGCAAAAAATGCTTTGGGGAATACAGAAATATTTGGACGTGCACAAAGAATGAAGGAACAGCTGCAGTATTTACTGCAGCTCCTTCTTCCTTTAGAGAATATTAATTTTAAAGGTCTGCCAAATTCTGTGCCTGGCTGTGCTGTTCAGCCAGCAGTGTAACATCTCAATTATAGGTATAAATAATTACTTGGGCACAAAATGAAACACGTGAAATTCCATCCCAATGTAAGGAAGCACATTTTTACTCTGGGGGTGGTCAGACCCATGAACAAGTTTCCCAGAGAGTTTATGGAGTGCCCATCTTTGGAGATATTCCCAACTCAACTGGCCATGGTCTTGTGCCACCTGAGCAGCCCGTGACCACGCTGGAACAGTGAGGGTGGACTAAAGGATCTCCAAAGGTTCCTGCTGGCATCAGGGGCTCTGGGAATCCTCTCAGGGCAGCTCACCAACGTTTTGGAGCAGCCACAGTGAGGCACACAAGTTTCTTGGTTGGGACAGTGTTCCAGAATCAAAGAGAATATTCCTGGGAGTGATGAGATGTGTTGCATAGCAGGTTTTCCCTCTGCAACGTGAAGCACTCTCTTATCCCTGTTAAAATTCTGGCAACTTTCCTCACTTCTTTTGTCCAGTTATCTGATCTGCAGTCTGAAGAAGTGATGTATTAAGTAGCTCCCAGCTGCTTTCAGCAGCCTGTAGGGTTGCTTTTCACTCATTTAATGCCTAATTGCATTATAAACTCTTTGTTCTGGATTAGCAGCTGGAGATCTCATGCTTAAGAGGCAGTTGTGAAAAATGCAGGATCTTCTGAGCTGGAAGTGTGGACCATCTCTGAAAAGCATCAAGTATACCTTGTCCTCTTAATGAAGTGTTTGAGGTTCATCCTTTTAGAGGTGTGATGATGCTCCTGAGAGCTCAGCATCCATCCTTGTGGCAGTCTCCTGGGTTATGAACACTTCCTGTTTTGTTGTCATTCCACCCATCTGTTGTGGAGGTGAAAATAAATAGTTTGTTTTCCAGGGCAGGCTTATCACTGCTTCCTTTCACAAGGAGTTATGTTCCAGCTGGAATGTGGACTTGGCTGAGGTCTGGAGCTGCCTCTGATAAAGCAGTTAGGCACCCTGTGTTAACATTGTCCTCAGACTTCTCAGGCAGGGACAGTGCTTGGTGAGGCTGCCAAGAGCAAGCTGTACAGCTCTGCACCTTGTGATTTTACAGCAGGCTAAATAAAATTGATTCAGGTAAACTTCTGATATATTTAATACTTTATTAATTCTAAACTGGTATTGTTAGGAGAGGTTACTTGCTTCTGGTGTAATTACACTGCACGTAAAGTTTTGGATCATCCCCTTTCCTTCAGCTCCTGGACAGTAGTATTTGTTTTAATAAAAACAGCTGATTTTTGTTTTGTTTTCTGTCTGCTTGTTTTCCATCAATTGTGAAAAAACCCATGTTTTGATTCTGTAGGTGTTGCATTATTGCCCTTTGTTGATGAGCGGCGCCTTAGAGCTGCCCTGGAAGAAGTGTACCCTGACCTCACTCCTGAAGAAAGTAAGAGCTGTGATATCATGTTACAATTTTGGTTATTACCACTGTGTTCCACGTTAAATGAGCAAAGTGTGATAGCTGCTTTGTTGGACTGAATTATGGCAGGCTGTAGCCTCTTCTCCATGAAGGTGCTGGTGGTTAGAATGATCCCCAGTGGGTTTATTTCTGTACCTGCCACCTGCTTCTCTTTTTCTCAAGTGCTTAACCTGAAAATTCAGTGGCAGCTTAATGATATGAAAAACTTCCTACCAGTCTTCAATCACAGTTGTTGTTTGCTGACTGTTGCTGTCAAAAGAATAAACTCTTTCTGAGGTCATTGTTGATGGCAAGATGTGTTTGGTGTGTTGGCTGTTCCCACCACTGGGCTGGCTGTGTCCTGTTAGCATCTATGGAGCTTCATGTTCAGCTTTAAAGGCAAATGTACATGTTATTTTCTTCATTGTACAAAAATAACATCTGGTTCTTGTGGCTAAACCTGCTTGGGAGGCATAGAGTTTTATACCCTCTCTGTCTTCACCATGACTCTGTTCTAAGTTCAAGATCCCTCCCACTGAGCACAAGATTCCCCTTGTTTTACTGTGGCCACTGCCCTGCTGCCCAGAGATGGCCTGTTCTGGGCAGAGACACTCCTGCCAAGGGGTGCTCAGAGCTTTCTCCTAAATCATAGAATCACAGAATAATTTGGGTTGGAAGAGGCCTCCACAGGTCATCCAGTCCAACCCCCTGCAGTAGGCAGGGACACCCTCAATCAGACCAAGTTTCTAAATCACAGTGAAGCTTTCTTTTTGTGGAGATGTCAGCAGGAAAGTGTGCTGGTTGCTGTATTCCTTGCTTCCCTCTCTGCTCTGAACTCCTCTCCCTCTTTCTTTGTCTCTCCTAGGCAGGAGAAACAGCCTGGGTGGTGATGTTCTCTTTGTGGGCAAACACCATCCACTTTGTGACTTCATTGTAGAGCAGTACAAGACCAAAAACACAGAGGTAGGTTGGACTTGTTCTGAAGGGGTTCTGTAAATGGTGAGAAGGGAGGGCTGGGAAAGTGCTCCAGCTGAAAAACAAAGTATTTTGTCTCTAGGCAGTGGATATACCCCCAGAGCTGTGCCATGGCATCCAGGGGAAGCTGACCCTGAATGAGAACGCTGTTCTTCCAGACCAGTGAGTGTGGTTGGGTGGTATGGATTGGGTTTGGTGAGGGCTGGTGCTGCAGGACTCAGTTTGTCTGCATTTAAATACAAATAATTTTGTGCCCACAAGGAGAAACCTAAAACTCCTGAGAAAGCAGTGCTTTGAGTTGAGAGGCTAAGCATGCTTTCCTGTATCCTAGCAGGTGTGTATTACGTGTGAAAAACCAAACAAGTAAAACTTGAATTCTATGATCCTTTTAAAAATTATCATTATTTCAGAGCCAGGCTTTTGTAGCAGCATCAGAAATCTAATGTATGTGTTTAACTGCTGATGAGTTTTTTGTTTGTAATTCGATTTGTGGAAAACCTTTTTTTTAATGTATTTAGTCGTGTTTGAACTTTTATATATAAACAGGGCCTGTACAATAAAAGTAGTAGTGATCCATGGCCATATTCAGTAAGGTCATGCTGTTTTGGCCTCTGCTTTTGCTTGAATGCTAATTGAATGCAGTCTGATGTAGCTTCCTGTAGTGCATGCTGTTTACAAAAATAGGAAACAACCAACAACTGTTTTCATATCTTAATTGCATTAAAGAAAAATCCAGATAGAAATATGTTGGATATATGTTGCCATTTTCCATTTGGGCTGTAACACTAAATTCAGGACTGTTATAGGCTATACATAAAAAAAATTATAGTGCATTTAGTTTGAGAAATTATCAGAGTAATCTTCACACTGTAGGACATGGATTCATTTATCTGACTTTGCTTAGAGGCATAAGCAGGTGTTCAGTAACTCACTTGCATTAAATGCACAAACCTTTCCATTTTGTTGGACAGATAATGTATCCTAAGTCACACTCACTAATACACATTTCTGTTCTTGTCATGGCTTGTGAAGAATATGAGTAAGTCAGAGCTGTTCTTGGGGGAGCAGCAGTGCAGGAAAAGAAAACTCCTCTGGCATTGGCTTCCCTAGATGGGGTGTGAGAAATAGGTAACATTTTGCCCAGAGAAGTGATTTGTTAGGAATTCTGTGAAGGTGAGCAGTTATTTATGTTGCCACTTCAAAATCAATCTTACTTTGCTAAAAAGATTGGGACCAGATTCAGCCAGCACGTGTGCTGCTTGTGATCTCTGTGTTTGACAGGAGTGTGCAGCTGGGTGGACAAAGAAATCTGGTTTCTGATTGAGAGATTTTTCTTGAGCATCTCATCTGCCTGCTGGAATTGAGGGGGTGAAGTTTTCTGGAGGGAAGAAGGAAAGGGTTAAGATGCAAAACTGCCTGTCAGTAAGCCTCAGTTAGAAAGGAAAGTTCAAGCACTGTGTAAAACAGCTGCTAGGTTTTGTTTGGTTTTTTGATTCCCAATGAATCAGGTTTGTGTCTGCATGTGTGTATCTGGTTTTCTCCTGCCCCTTTAACCTTTTGGCTTGCTCCAGTCAGAGCATGGCAGAAGGGAGGCTTCTGAAGGGTGTGTACCCACTGCTGGACACTAGGAAATCCTCACAGCTTGGCTGCAGAAGTTATGGCCTAAGGAAATGAGGATTCAGTCATTCCTTTGCTTATGGAAGTGTTTTGCCTTGGGGAAAGGGGGGCTAGTTTCTGTGTGTGTGTGGCAGGCATAGTTGAAAGAGAAGCCAGAGCAGCAGCAACACTGAAAGTGGAGCACATGACAAGAGATGTGTGTGTATTACATGACGTTTTGACACGGGTTTTTCTCTTTGCCAGGCCTGTGGAGTCTCCTGTTCCAATGCTGCGTGATCTTACCCAAAATTCTGCAGTCAGGTGAGTAAACTGGGTTCTGGTGCAGTGCTGTACAAAATGCAGCAATCCAAACTCATTTTATTCTGGTGGTTTGTGCTGGTGAATTTGCAGCAGAATCCAGCTCTTAATAAAACTGAAGCTTTTCTGAATTTCTGTGAGAACTGCAACCAAGGCGTGATGTTGCAACCCAGGTCTAGGGTGGTCCAGCCAAGTGTGCATGGTGGTGTCCAGATCAAGCCTTGTAAATCAAAGAAGACCAAATGTTCATGAGAGCAAACCTCTGACACAGAATTGGGTATTGATGGAAAGCCCTCCAGCTCTTGATTTTTGCCTCTTGGTTTTTTATCCATTTTTATTCCTAGCAATTCCAGAAGATACCTGAAAATATAAGCTTCATGTCTTTAAGAAATAAAGGGAGTAATACTAATGTTACCTGAATGAGATTTTCTGTTTTGGGGTGAATAATAAGAAACTTCGTGATGAATAAAAAGCAAAGCAGAGCCTCTAAGAGTAAACCTTGTGGTCACAGAAGATTTTAATTATTGTTGCTCTTGGCAGCAAATTTCTGTAAATTCAGTGTGTTGTATGTCATCCTCCCTTACTTTGGTACAGAATAATAGGTATGTAATACCTGAGCCTTCTTGAGCCACATGAGATACTTGAGACCTTGAAAATCACTTGTGATTTGTCTGCATAATTTTTTCCTCCAAGGGAGAATAACTTGGTTCAAGTAGAACAGGCAGTAGGAAATGCTGTGTCGTGGCTTGTCAGGGTATTGTAGGAAGGATGTTCTGAAATGGGAATTTAGTTACTTGGAGTGATGACTTAAAGGGAGCTTTTGGCTCTCCATCTGCCACTGTCAGGAGGTTTGAATTGTTTCACACTTCTGTCCATTTCTCTGTTGCAAGGATTTTTGTTTCCTGTCTTTTGAAATGGGATGAGCAGTCATGGTTCTGCTCTTCAGCTCTTGTGACTTTGCTCTGAATTTTCCCAGGGATTATTTTTCTTTCTGTCAACTCTCGTTCATTTTCCCTGTTCAAAACCAGCTGTATTTCAGCTGGAAGGGTGAGATTATTCTGCTAAATGTTTGCTTTTCTCTTTCTTGGCATCCCAAGCATTCTTCTCTATCAAGTGGTAGGTAGTGAGAGAAGAGGAATCAGGCTGGTGCTGGTACTTCAAACGTATCCCTGGTGGGACCTACCTGAGACCTGGGTATTTTCACCAGGAGGCTGGAGTTGTTAGAAGAGTGGATGAATTTTCCTAGAGCAAACCCAGACTGTTCTCTCATGCATTGTTCCAGCAGAAATTAAGCTTTGAGCCCCTTTTTTTCCTCTGTTACTGTTTAATTTGTCCAATACTAAACAGCTCAAACTGCAGAGTCTGTGGGATGTCCCTGCAGATGGATGTGTGTCCCTCCCTGGCATGCCACGCAGCTGCAGAGATGCCTGGCAGGATAAAACCTCCCCAGCCCAGGAAATCCCACTTGTCAGCTTTGTACACTTGTGAGGAGGCTGCAGAGCAAGCTGAGATCCTTCCTGTCTGTGCTGGGGCAGCCTTTGAACTTCAGCAGGCACAATAGTGCTTTGACTGGAGGATTTGTACTCGAGGGTCTGCAGAAGATACTTTCATTACCATCTGTAGGACTAACTGTTCTCTAGACATGAAACTTTGGGGACTGGCTATTGATACAGGGGTTCTTCAATATTTTTTGGTATGCACATCACAGTTAATTAAAAAGCATTTGCTGCTTTATTTTGCTTGACTTAATTATAAGGTAAACCTAACTCTCAAACACTTCCTCCTAGTATCTCTTTCAAAGATCCCCAGTTTGATGAAGACTTTGTTTTCAAGGCAACAATTTTACCTGGTGCAAAGTAAGTATCAGTTGACAGTTTTTAAAAATAATTCCATTTTCTTTCATTACTTTGGTATTTGCTCTGATCAGTACTTACTGAACTACTTTTCATGTTAAGGAAACCTGCTCCAGTTCTGAAGCCAGGAGACTGGGAAAAAACCAACAATGATGGCAGACCTTGGAGACCACAGCTTGGCTTTAACCGAGACAGAAAACCAGTCCACTTGGACCAGTCAGCATTTAGAACCTTGGGGTAAGAATGGCAGCATTGTTGCTGGTGGCCTTGCTGAGATGACTGTACTCATTTATTGGGTTTTTTTTTATTAAAATAAAAAGTTAAAAAGGAAATTAAGGAGGTATGGGTATGAACTGTCAGATGTTAGGTGCTGGTGTCCCATGTTGGAAACTTTGACATGTGATATTTAAATTCAGTACTGATGAAAACTGTTTATTACTATAAATTTGTAGTAATGCCTTCTTTTCTTCTAGACTTGGGGGTAGGTTCTAAATATATCTAATTAGCTTTCCCACTTTTTTGATACTTGTTTGGTAGTTAATTGTTGGAGGTACGGAAGGTACAGTGAGAGTATTGCTCACAAGTCATAAGTAGGACTATTAAGAAGACAGGAATGTCTTTTATGCTTTTAAAAAAGGAAGTTTTAAAACCCTTTGTATGGAACATATTACAGCGTGCAATCTGTTTGGTTACTTTTCAAGACATTGGCACAGTTTTTTATTAGTCCTCCAAGAGGCTGACTTTCTCAGGTGCTGCAGTGTAGCACAAGAATGCTTCTGAATGCAGAGTGAGAGCATGAGCTGGGGGGTGTTACAGATTAAATGAAATGTTTTTCCTTCCTGGGCAGGGCAAGATGCCATACATTTATCAGAGCCAGAAATGAGAGTGTCTTGAAGGAGATTGTATTACTAACAAATAAAAGTAAACTCTGTGAGCAGCTGAAGACAAGTGTCTCTTTAGGAAGGGAAAATATTTTGTTCTTAACCTTAAAGCTCTGGAGGAGCTGGAAGAAAAAGCAGCTTCCTTCCCTCCATTCATGTGTTGGCACACAATTATTCCAGTGCTACACTTGTGAGCCATCTTCTGTTCATCCATGTTTTGTTATTAAAAAAAAAAAAAGTAGAGGTGTTATCACTCCTGATGTCTCATTAAATAGCTGTGTTTTTTTCACATGAATGTGAGCAAGTGGCTGCCTCCTCATTGCCCCTCTCTCCTGAGGCAGTGAGGAGAGCTGGGGGGTTTGATGGGCTGGGTGGCAGCTCTGCTGTAAGAGGGGATTGTAAAAAACCTGTCCTTTTCTTCTTCCTTTCCACTTGTTCCATGTTGCAGCCATACAATGCCCAGGGAAAGGGGGATGCCAGGGATGTATGCTAATGCTGTACCCCTCGGATCTTATGGGAGCCCCTATGCCAGACCACTGCTGAGTGGGCAGCAGCAGATTCCTAAACTGTTGTCAAGTAAGTGGGTTCTGCTTTCTGCATTTCAGAGTTGGAAAAATATTACTGTTCTGTTTTAGTCTGTTGCACTGTTACAATGAGAAAGTGGATTCAGGCATCCATCTTCATTAACCTTGTGTTGCTTTCCTTTATTGCTCTTCACTTTGTGGAGCTGCTGGAGTGAGAAGTACTAAAATGTATTTATGTGCCTGTAAGTGGGATCCCTGCCCAGTATTCAAATGCAGTAGGAAAACCAGCACTTTGTCTGCTAAGGGTTCCTAGTGGCTGTTATCCAGGATGTATTCAGTTTGTGGCTGGGTCTCACCATCACCAGACTTAGTAGAAGCTTGGTGCATTGTGTCTGAAGAGAGCAGCAAGAGGAGGGTGCTGGCCACATAAATCAATTAATGCACAAGGCATGGTGACAGATCAGGAGAGGCTGCAGGACTGGCAGAAGAGCTGGGGCTGGTGCTGAGATGCCAGACTGAACCAAAATTGCTCTTCCACAGTCCTGCATTGGCTTCTCCTGCCTGCAGTAGGTGTTGCAGCCTCTGTAAGAGGAGGATGGTGAGGAGGTCAGGGATGTCACTGCTGTTGGCTTAGTGAACAAGTGAGTCTCTGGAAGCAGTAAGAGAAATCCTGTGTGACCCTAAAATAGAGTCTTTCATCCTGGGAAGGAATTGTTGGTATGAAGGGCTCCCAAAAAAAGATGCCCTGCCTATTTGCCTGTGATCAAGAGCTGCTATTTCTGCAGTGGTAGGATTGAGACAGGAGGAAACTTGGCTGAACTGCTGAAAAAGGTGCTTTAAAGTGAGAAGTTACCTCTGTCCAGCTGAATCCATGCAATACTGAACCCTCCAAGTGTTTGAAGTTTAAACAGTTGAGACATAAAATTTGAAGTTCAACATCTTGTCACATACAGAAGACCAGACCACAGCACAATGAAGCTGTCAGCCTTTTTATACTTGCATTTTTACTGCATCTGAAACAGCAAATAAATAATATTGATGGGCACACTGAATTAAATTTACTGTCCAGTCCCAAAGTAGGTGAAGTGTAGCTGAGCAGTGGTTACAGAAGCTTTCTTGTGTGAGGAACCAGCTTGGTTTAAGGGGAGAGAATGTGAATGTGAAAGCTTGGAACTCTTAACTTTGATCAAAGGAACACAAGTGGGGTTTTTTTAAGCAAGAAATATCACCCTTAAAAAGCATGGGGAGCAGGAAGGCAGAACTACCAAACAGGAGTCACATTTTTGTGTTAATCCCCAAAAAGGGAGACCCTGTGTGGTTCTGGGGAGAGAGAAAGTATTGAGGAGCCCATCAGTCCCTGTGCTGCTGCTCAGGCTTCTGAAGCTCCAGTCCTGGTGCTTTCTGGGCAGTGCTGAGAGCAGAGCAGTTTTTCTCTGCCACCCATCCATGGAGCTGATCTGCCAGTTAGGTCCTTACTTACAATGCTCTTGTCTTCATGGCACCTGAGCACCTCGTGTGGTACAGGATGCACTCCACATGCAGATGTGCCCCTGTGCCATCATTCTGTCAGACTGAGGAGCCTTGAGTCCACTGATGAATGTGGGATCCCAGCCTGTCTGTTGTCTTCAGAAAAACTGCCTGCTGGCTTTCTTACCCTTCCTTCCCTTCATCTCCTGCCCCTCCCTCACTCTGATTGTCTCCACTTGCTGCTCTTCAGGTCTGCCTGGCAAATCTGAAAACAAAGCTGCTTTTTTGGTTTTTTTCTCCTCTGTTGTGCCACTTTGCCTGATGCTGCTTTCTCCCCCAGGCAGAGATTGATCTTATGCTTTCCTGTTGGTGCAGCAAAATGAGGAGCCAGGTCAGGCTGCTGGTCCCTCCAGCAGCTGGCAGTTGTCCTACCCAGGCTTTTAAAAAACAAACAAGCAGCAGGAGTTGTGTGCCTGCCATTGCTTTCCAGGGCTCTTCATCCCAGAGTGGAGATGCTGGTCCTGGCATCCTGTGTTCTTTGGACACAGCAGAGCACCATGCTGCAGATGTGTTCTTGGGTGCTTAATTTTGTTGTTTCTCTTCTTTTGCTAAAGGTACCAACCTGTCCTGAGAGAGTAGTCTTAAACTCTAACTTCTGATCTGAAGTGTCTGCAACTTGAGGTTTTCACAGCTCCTTACAGCAGTGGTTGAGTTGCTGTTTGTGGGAATCTTCCTTTCAGTACCTCAGTATTTAACTGAGGCACGAGGAGAGCTGGTGTCCCTCTCAATGGGATGGGTGCAGGTTAGAGAGCATGAGGGATGTGTTTGCTCCCTAGAAGTTCCAGAAATGCCTTTTGCTGCCTGGCTGATGGGTTAGCCCAGGCCACCTGGGACTGTCACTGACAACTGTGAACCCTGTTTAAACTCCTCTTCTACCAGGGTAGAGTCAGACTTGCTTAAACCCTTCTTAGAAGGATACCTCCAAGTGTCATAGCCCAAAATCTCTCAGACACTCACACTGAGGGATGTTTCTGCAAACAGGACCATACCCAATACCACAAGACATCCTGGACTGTGGATTGTGTGGGTCTGTGAGGCCAGGCTGTGCAGATGAGTGTGTTAGGAGCCACACTGCATCAGGTGGCAGTCACCTCACTGAACAGGAGCAGGCTGCATGGACAGTGCCTTTGGTGGAAACTGGTGGCCAGAACTGAGCACCTGGCAGTACCAAAAAGTGCTCCTTGCCTTTTGCAGCCACCCCCTTCACTTCAAGCACAAATGTGTCTGTCAGCACAGGTGTCTTCAACTAGAAAATCAAATGAGAAGACATGGGGAGGCATATGCTGAGTTGTCCTAGTGGGGCAGGCTCTCTCTCGTGTCACAGTCACGTTCATCAGCTCTGTGTTGTGGCATAATTGGTTTGGGGAGTGTTCTGCACTAGAGCTGATGTGGTTAAAATTCCCACATTTTGTAGGACTGATGCAGCACAACTTTTCATTTCCCACATGATGTTTCTGTGTGTCTGATGAAGGGAAATGAGAGTCCAGGAGGGCAATGTGGTCAGGCAGAGAGCCATCTCCCCCTCGAGAGCCTGCTGGGGGTGTTCCTCTCTGCTGCTCCCTGATTTGACTTGGATGTGCCAATTTTCAGCTGATGAATAATTGTCTGTGCTGATAACTTGGGGAGTCAAGTGCAGGGTGGCAGTGCTCTGGGAATGGCAGATGTGGTTGCTGCAGCACAGGGTATCTGATTTGTGTCTTCCATTTCAGTCAGTAAACTTGTCAATTAGCTGCATTTGAAAAGTGATTTTGATTAGTGCAATCAGTAAACACAAAATCTTGTCTTTGATTGCCACACTGATTAGATAAATTGTTACTTGAGGAGCTGCTGGAGAAGGCAGTTTATTTGGCCCTATAGCTCTAGGAAATGGCTAAGTTTTGAAGACTAAAGAAAATATTAATTGTCATTTCTTCTCCAATTTTGCACCTTTTTGAAGTGCAATTCACTGCTCTGAGCTTTTTCCTTCAGAGATTGCTCTCTACCAGAACCATACAAATGAATAGTGATAAGGTGGCTTTAAATGCTCCTGTGATGATTTCATGAAGCTCTGCCTTGAACTCTTTCCTAGTGCTGCAGCAGGAGAGCCCAGACCTTTTCTTTTTCACCTGGGAGAAAAGTGATTAAACAGGATACAAGTTCTACACTCACCCTGAAGCAGGAAACACTGTACCAGGGCCAGAGCATCAGCAGCATCTCCCCACTTTTCTCACCACAGCACTGTTTGACCCTGCAGGGTAATGGGAAAGGTGTCAATAAACTTCCATGAACATGGGAAGTTCAGAGCAGGGATGGTCAGGGAGGATCAGGCTGGTTTTTTAGTCTCTATAATTGTCAGGGTACTGGGGGGTCTTGCCTAGCTCAGCCTGCACAGAGAGAAGAGGGGAGGAAGCATCATCATTGTCCTCTGAAATACAGGGGTTTTTCTGGATTTTTATGTCTTAGTTGCTTGTTTCCCCAAAGCATCTGTGGGCAGCATTAAGGGCCTGGGTTTTCTTGTGGTGCTCTCATCCTGCTTCCAAAGCAGACACAGCATCACCAAAGCAGGGTGTTGGCACAGTCTGTTTATGCCTGTCAGAGCCCATGTAATTCCCAGGCTGACCAGGATAAATGTGTCACACATCCATCTGCAGCCCCTGGGATGCTGCAGGCTGCTTACAGTCTGTGAAAGAGCTGATTTTACCTGGTGATGAGCTGGTAACTGTACATATATATGTGTGTGTATATATATGTATATATATATATATTGGTGGATGTGTGGCTGCCTGCAGAGATTTCTGTGCAGTCAGACCTTGCAGCCTGCAGACAATCCAGCCAGAGCTTGCAGAGAGGCACAGATTTTTCCTCTGTTTTTTGTTTGGTTGTTTGGGTTTTTTTTTTCCCCCTCTTTCAAATTATTGCAAAGCTTCTTTAGTGTACTTGAGTCCTGGCAGCAGAACAGGGTGGTACTGTCCTGTGGCACTGTGTCCATTAGGCAACTGCTGGAACCAGCTGTTGGAATTAGGTCACACTTAAACACCATTGAAAATCATCAAAGGTGTCACTGAAACTGAAGCTTTTGATTGATGCACAATCTGAGTGTTGGGGGCTGGCCGGGAGCTATTGATTAGCTGTTGCTTTTATCCTGTTTACCGAACAGTTTATTTAGAAGAACAACAACCGGTTAATTGCTTGTCCTGTTGGAGCAACCTTGTTACTGCTACTTCTTTGTGAAGAGTGAGTTTGGGTAGGAGAAACAATTGAGAAGTGGGTGGTCTTTTTCACTGCAGCTTCTTGTCACTGCAGTGCTGTGTCTCTGGCCAAGGTTTTACCCAAAAAGGTTTAATTCAGTGCTGATTATCTTATCCAAGAGACCATTACTGGATTTTGGTTATTATTATTATTGTTAGTGCCTAGGTTAGCATTTAAACATGTTTTTTCTCTCTTTAAATATACTTTACTATCTTTAAAGATATTGTTGCTATCTTTAAATACATCTGAAATAGAAATATTCCTCTATATATGTTTAAATGTGAATGGAGTGGGACTGTTTTATTTCTTACATGCTCTGGTTGTTCTTTTAGTTGGTTTTCTAGAATAACCTAGCCCAGTCAGAGGGAAACTTGCAGGGATTGTGAGCATTAATATCACAAACGTGGTGTGTTATGGTGATGTTACAGTGGTGGCTCTGTCTGTGTCTGTTTTTTCATAGAGCTGGTAAGGAACAAAAAGGTTAAATGAAGTCCTCAGCTCTTACAGTCACATAGTTTTGCATTTTATAGAATTCCAGAAAACAGATAACTGTGAAGTGTCCAAACAACACTGTTGTCAATTCATTCTTCTTACAGTGGACATATTAAAATACAAAAACAAAAGTTGCCTTTAATTAATGTTGAACTTGTCACTGATGGGGAGAAGGGCTCTGTCCAAATCAGCACTTCTAACCAGTGAAATGTGTTTGGGAGGCTACCCAGTTGGAGCTTTGCTGTCTCACTTCTTACAACAGGTTCTTGTGCAGAGGTTTTAACATTTTGTTTTCCTCTCTAGATCTGAGACCCCAAGAGACCTGGCGAGGTCCTACACCCTTGTTTCAGCAGACACCACAGAGGTAAGGCAGGAGGGATGGAAGTCTTGTAAAATGTGGCCAGGAGGATTCCTGCCAGGCTTCACAACTTCTTTTTTTTTTCCTCTTTATTTTGAACTTTGTTTTTTAAGTTTGTTTAAATCGTGCATCAGTTTTTAAAAGTTAATTAACGTTCATGATTTATGTATATTTTGTGAGTGCTCTGTGTGGTGTTCATCCTTTAAAAGGCTCGAGTACTTTGTATGAAAAAAAAGAAGGCAAAAACACTTTCCATTAAAACTCAGACTTCAAAATTAACTTTACTGTTGGTGCTTTGGTACCGTTCTTGGTTCTTTGGCCTTTATCTTATTGAAGCTTTTGAGATACTATGAAATTGAACACAGAGAGCTTAAAACTGCATTAGATTTTGGACAGGCTAAACAAATTTCTTTTTAGGAGGGCTGTGGAGCTTAATGAGGCATAACTAATGGTGTTCCACTTTTATCATTTCTGTGCTGCAGCCGCAGCATTAGTACAGACCAGCCATTGATTCTTGCTACAAACCTCTTGAAGTCCTAATCAGCTTCTTTGGTACAAGTTTTTCAGGCCTGACAAGGCTATTGTAGGGCAGTGTCACTGTAGGTCAGTAGTTATTAGTTGCCACTGAAAACAGTTTCTTTAACTACTTAAGACTGAACTGAATTAAATGCAGAAGGGACTCAGGGAAGGATTATGGAATCTGCAGTCCAATAAGTGCCATCGAATAGGAGGAATGTGACATGGTTTGGTAATAAGGGATGTTTTACATGCCTTCCTTCACTGATAGGTTGTACCTCCTCAAGTCAGATGGACTGTGTAGACTCCAGCCTACCTGCAAAAGCTATGAATAATGATATTTATTTATACTTCAGGAGGAATGAGAGTCTGTGTGAGCTCTTTGAAGCTGCTGCTCTGAGGTGTAACTTTCTTTTTTTTTTTTTCCCCCTGGTTTTTGTTTGCAGATGTTAACCATTGAACATATGAGCTTTGGTAGAATTTATTGAGCTCTCTGCAGTCATGCTTTCCATGGCAACCCTTTTGATCCCTATTGAAATAAGTCCAGCTCCCTTGTCCTGTGCCACATCCCTGTGGAATATTGCATTATAAAAGAGTCTTGCATTACAAACTTTAATAGTAACTTCCTCTGTGGGAGCTGCTATTCCCAAGCCTTAATTACATCCAATTTATGTGTACTACATACTTGTGAAATATTGCAACAAGTCTGTAACTTGTCAAAATGATGCTGCTCTTTGACACTTTTATCAGTTTACTGGGCTGTTTATTTCTGCAAAGTGAAAGAGTTTCTCTACTGACATATAAATAATGTTTTTCAGCCCAAAGTTCTGTTTATTTCTCCCTTCAAACACTCATTTTTACTGCAGTTTTAATAGTTGACTCTCTCTCCAATCAGAATCCTGTCATCAGATGATGTGCTTGGTTTGTGCTGGTGTTTTTAGGAGGGACCATGCCCTGCCCAGCCACTTCAGAGCATTCTTTCAGACAGGTGTTGGATCTGCTGACCTGTCCAGCTTCTGGTGCTGTAGCATTGACCTTGGTTCTCAGCTCCCAAAACCGAGGAAACCTGGGTCCTCTGAGGTGACTTAGTACTGAGGATGTGTCATCTTCACCAAGAAAATAAGCTTTAGAGAAGTTCAGAGAATGCTGCTCTAGCTTTTGAGTGACAGCAGAGTGTTCCCAGTGTGTCCCCTCCCTGAGGGTGCTTTCTTACACCTCTGGTGGTTTATGGAAATCCCTGACCTGCCCCTTTTTGTGCTGAGGACAATAACTTTGCCATGTTCTGGCAAGGTGTTTGATTTGGAACACAAATCAAAGAGGTGCACAGAGCTGATGTCAGTTGTCACAAGCATGGAGCCTCAATCAAAAGTTTAATTTAAGCAGAAACGTGGGCTTGGTGCAACAAAAGATGTCTGAACCAGGATTGAACCCTCCCCTGAGGATTTCAGTTTCCCAGGGAATCCCTTGGGAGCTGCCAGTTTGCCTTCAGTGCTGGAGTTGTGGTGACTTATTTCAGAGGGGTGTGTGTATGTATATGTATATATATACTTACTACCTGGTTTCCTGGCTGATGGAAGGATGTAATCTGATTAAGCAAATCCTCGTGCTTTACCTTGCTCACAGAAGGGATTTCCAGAGAGGCTGAGGTTGGAATGCAGAAATGTTGCACCTGAAGCTGTACTGAGCTGTCCTGTGTGCATTTTATTGCAAACTGAGATGACTCTGGATGCTGCCTTGGGGTAACTCTGCCCATGGGATGTTCCAAGTGGCACAGCTCTTCTTGTTGCCCCCAAGGCACAGCTTTGCTTGCATGCAGATCTGCACCTTAACACATCCCCTAGATTAACATGAGGTCAGGAGGACTGTAGCATCCTGATTTCTGTTTACCAGATGAAAATCTAAAATTCTGGTTTTTTTCTAATAATACCTAGTCCTGTGAATCAAGAGCAGCAAAACCAGGTGTAAACTACTTTACTACTTTTATGGCTTAAGATCAGAAAATGCATTGTAGCTTTTTTCTTTTTTCCTGCTGGGTTTATCTGGATTATATAGTGGTTCTAGCTAAAAAGCACCCACTTCATTCTGTCAGATGGCCTCAAAGCTGAAATGCCTCAACATCATACCCCTGAAATCACTGCTAATGGGTTTTAGTGGCTAAATACCCAACTTCCCACGAAGCAGCACTTTATGAAAACAAGAAGCTTAAGCTGTGTGCCAAATACATATCAGTATGGAATGGAATTTGTCACCCTTTCCCATCCCAGGCCAGCAGCATCAGTTGCTTGGGGGTGTTTGCCACGAGCACCTCAGCAGAGTTGTAGAGACAGAGTGACTGTTGCTGAGAGGCTGGGGCTGTGCAGACAATTCCCTGCAGCTTTCCTTAAGGCTGGGCAGTGTATTTTTTCCTGGGTTTTCCTAGGAGCAGTGGTGGGGGGGAAGTCAGTTCCCAAGGAGGTCCCGGGGGTCCCGAGAGGTGCAGCAGGTGGGTGCTCTCTGCCATTCCTGTCTCCCAGCAGCTTTCCTGCTCCCCTCCCACTGCCTCTCCTGCACAGGGGGCAGAAGGGATGAACTGTCTGGCTGTCCCGTGTTTTCCCTTTACAACAGAACCCTGCCCTGCCAAACAGAACCGCCGTGAGGAACCCCCCCTCAGCCCTGCTCAGCCCTAAAGGCTATATCATGGCCATGTCATTTTCCTAAATATTTTTAATCCAACAATGATTCGATGTATTACACCTGTTGCTTTGTAATTGTCACGTTAGAATAGGCACTTGAAGGCAATTAAAACATTTCTTGCTGTTAGTAATCTCGGGTGGCAAACTGGGTTATAATGGACGTTGAATTTGCGTTCCCATATAAACTGTACAGCAAATGTCAGTCAGTCCATGCCAATTAGTGCTTATGTTGCTAGGTCACCGTGGTCAATTGAAAACGGCATCAATAGAACTTGAAAAGGTTTCTTCCCGATCAGACCTTCTGACATATTGAGCAGAATAATGGATGGGAAAAAGCAGCCAAGGCCCCTACCCTAGATTCAGAATACTCGCAGTAAGAATTCATTTGCAACCTGCAATTAACTAGGAAGAATGGTCCCCCAGAAAGAGTCTGGACATTTAGAAAAGAAAGCCTCATTCTCCTGTACTGCACATGTTTACGCTTTGGCTGCTGTGTTAGGTTTAGCTAACGTGGTGATATCTGGGGCTTAATCTGCAGTCAGGATCACTGGGGATGAATTGGCAAATTCACCCCTAAAATAAAGGGCAGGCTGGGTCCTTCCAAGGGATTCAAAAAACTTCTGGTTTGTAAAAACTGAATCTGCTGCCTGTGGCAGTACCTGGGTCTGGAGTTTCCGAGCTGTGGTGAAGCAGTAAGCAATAAGCCTTTTGGTTGGAGAATTTTGGGGTTATTTCTGCCCCCTCCCATCCATCTGTATGGCCTGGGACACCTGCAGGCACAGCTGGATGTGACAGAGTTGGACTCTCAGGAAAATGGAATCATTTATCCTACCAGACCATAGAGATTTGGATTTATGGGTGTGAAGCTGTGTCTCTAGGAGCCACGTTCATGCTGTGCTCTGTGTGTTCTTTACACAGAACTGCTGGAGCTGCTCCCCTGCTTGCCTGGAACCGCATGCTGCAGACCCAAAACCAGTACCCACCTGGGCAGTACCAGGGGCTGGGGGGACCCATGGTGTACCCACAGAGACCAGAAGATCGGATGGACAGGGGAAGGCAGGTATGGAAACATTGCCCCACTTTTGCATGTTTTCCTCTCCTCCTGAGTGAGGCTCCTTCCCGTGGCTCTGGGGAGGGGATGCCCAGGGGCAGGTGCTCCTCAGGTAAGTGCCCCAGCCCTGGCCAGCCCCTCTCTGCACCCCTGGCAAAGGGCCCGTGCTGTGACTCTGCTGCTGCTGCTGCTGCTGCTTTTCATGAAAAGTAGATCAAATGTGCTGCCAAGTCACACACTTCTTGCAGCCTGAGAAAACATAAATCTGCAGGCAAGTATTTCAGCTCTTCTGTGAGGAAATCTGTCAGCTACACATTCTGGGGATAAAAGGGTTTCTCCCTGGTGTATTTAAAACGTAGATTCTTACGACTTCATTAGTTTTTCTCATGGAATATTTATTGGCTTTTTCTCAGCTGAAACACTACTTAAATGCAAATGTTATATTCTAGTGCCCAGAGAAATCCACACATCTGTGAAAGTACACGTGAAAATAGCTTTGTGTGGTTAAATGAAAACAACTGAACATGATAGGAGAACCTATCCAAAACCTCATCCAAATTCACAGGTGACTTTGTCATCAGTTTATGAAAATGCCACAGAATGAAAATGCTTCTTGAAAGCTTCGGGTGGTTTTGCTTATGTGATTCATGGGTGTGTGTGTTCCCAGTAAAAACACAGTCTGCATATACTCTTTTAGTAGAAATGTGAGTGTTTACAGGGCTGTGTACTGTTTTATAGTGAATTTTAGAGTCAACTTTTCAGTTTGAACTTTGCTGTTTTGGTAAGACAGAACTGACTGGGAAGGTGTACTGGAGGAAAGGGAGGCAGAGCACTCTGCTGCTTGGTACCAGCACTATTTCCCAGCCCTTTCTATGAAAACTGAGGCACAAACTGCTGGAAATTTCTCTGCATTGACCTGGTTCCTCTGCCTCTCCTCAAGATGCTCATGACAAGTCCCTGCAGTGTACACCCTTAGTCCTTTGTTCCTCTGCCCAGCCTGCCCACCTCCCCAGTGCACAGACACTGGCAGTGTGCTGCAGCAGATCTGAAAGTCACAACATCTTCACCACTTCCCTGATCCTTTACTTGTTTTTCCTGTTCTGGTTGGGAGACCTGGGTAGCACCAAGTGTCACAGTCACTTCTGCACCATGATGTTGTGGCAGTGTGAGGGCTTTGGGGCAGCTGACAGGATAAAAACATGAGCTGCTAAACCAAGCTGCTTAGAGAACAGCTCTGGCCTTTGCTGGGGAAGCTTTTTGCAGAGTGCTGTGTGCTTCTCCCTCTGGTTCCACTTGCCAGGACCCCAAGCCCAGCAGGAACAGCCCGGGAGCTGCTAATACCCTTCTCAGCATTGTCTGCAGGATTACAGGGGGTGCTGAAAAGGTCTGCAGCCAGTCAGCCCTCAAACCCTTGTTCAGATGAGCCCTTGTTAGCAGTGCTGAGACTCCCTTCTCCCCCACCCTGGCTCCTACCCTGAGGCATTTTTAGTGGAGAGGAGGCTTTTAAGGCTGGAGGAAGAATTGTCTTGAGCTCCTTCAGTTGTCACCGTGGTGCAGCAGCAAGGAACAGGGGAGGGAAAGAGAGGCAAGTGTAGCACTGTGCACCACTTCAGGTATAATGGGGAGGCACTACCAGTGCAGATCCTTCCAGGACTGGTTTTGGCTATAAGCAAAATGATAGATCATGGGTTATGGTTATATTAGGCTTGATGGGGACACAGTGAGGAAGTTGTGGCTGTGCTGCCCATCCTGTCCCCAGTGTTGGGTTTTTTTAAGGATATTTCACATTTGGAGGAGGTGTGTTGATAGGATCAGTTATCCAAAATTTTTCATTATGTTGCACAGGTTTACCCAAAACCCTGGAGACAAAGGAGTAAACACAAAATTGCACTAATCCATAACAGGGTCTGCTGCAATAATGTAGGAAAACCAGTGGAGGATTTTGGTGCTGGTGGAGTCTGGGTGGTATTTAATTAGGGCTGGAAAACAGATACTGAAAAAAACCCCTCCATCTGCCACACCATGCTCTGCTGTATCCTTTATCCTGGGGAGCAGAGGTGGGGATATTTGCAAAAGGAATCAGCACTTGAAGTAACTCATTCCTGACCCAAAATCTTCTGTGGCAGCTGCAGCTGGAATCAGGAGTGTGAGCAGGAGTTGTCTGCTGCAGTGTGGGCTGGGGGAGGGCATCCCCTGCGACACAGAAGGCACCTTGCAGTTTGGCAACACCATGGGCTTGCTCAAAACATAATTCACCTGGCACTGGCAGGGAACGTGTCTGCTGGGTCACAAAACCAAGTTAAAACTGGGTGGTGGCAGTGGCTTTACTTGTATTCTCATGCGTGCTGGTTATTGAGGACAAATCTTCCAGCTCAAGTGAATTTGCTTCCTTAAGAAATTTCTTCTGCAGTTGTTTTGCTTTCCAGATGTTTTTTTAATCACTTTTAAAAATATTACTGCATTTTTTCTTTGTTGTTATTTTAAAATGAACTTTCAGATGTCATTATTTCCTCAGGGCTGACAGCACTGGAGGAAAATTAGAAACTACCTTAAAGGGTTTAGGGTGCAAAACCAATAATTGAATCTGGTATTGCTGCCTGTAAATTTCAAAGCTTTAAAGCCTTGAAAAGGGATTCAAGTGGAAGTGGTGACACATAGCAGCATAAATAATTATCTTTGGTCCCTTTCACCTCTGAATTCTTTTTTTACAGCATACAGAACGTGGTCTGAAGAGGTTAATAAACACCCTGCTACAAAGTGCTTGCAAAATTAATGCAACTGCCATGGATCTGGGTTTCTCTGTGGGTGGGGGGTGATTGGTGTCTTCCAGCAGTTCTAAAAACTGAATAATGAACCCGATCATGTTGTGCAGGTGTTTGACATCTTTATTTTGGTCTGCAGTAACCCCCAGCCATGATCAGTGTCTGGTGTAGCTCTTACAAGGCCTCGAGCTGCTGGGGATGGAGCTGGGAGGATTTTTCCAGGGATTCAACTTGTTTCCTTTTTTTAAATTGATTGCAGTCAAACCCCAAACCGAACACGAAGCCTTCCTGGTAGCTGAACCAGTACATTCTGCATAAATCTTTTTTAAAATGGGGTGCAACAAAGTGGTTTCTGCTCAGAAAGTTGATGTTGATGTCCTGGCTCTGGCAGGGGTTTGGTCACTGCCTCCCCAGCTCCCCAGGACAGGGGGAGGATGGAGTTCTCTCTTAAAGCAGTGAAAGGAAGACCCTCTCCCCTCACACACCACAAAACCTGCAAGGAAGAAACAAAGCAAGCCCTGTAGCTGTTGTTGGTGCATCACTTTTAATTAACTTTCTGGTCTCTGCACTAGATGGAGTTTTGAAATAATTCTAAATGTTTCAAGGGGACTTGTTATTAAATTGTCCAGCAGGTTTTCCACTGGATGGTTGGTGTACAGAATGCCTCCTGTGAATTTAAATCTACAAATACACCTAATGGGATTTAGGCATCGTTGTTTAAAGTGAATGAGCACTGAAAAATGCTGCTTCTGGAACAAATATGATTTGTTCTTTTTAAATACTTGTCCATAAAAAGTCTGACTCTAGTGTAAGATTGCTTACAGCTTAACCAGAAAGCTGGCAGTTTAGGGACAGTATTTTTTTTTCTCTAAAAAAAATAAAAGTAATCGTGACAGTTGGTGCTGACAGCACACAGCCATCATGCTCCTCAGGCTGATGCTTTAGACCCCGGGAATGACACTGACAGCCCTGCTCTGTGTGGTGTCCTGTGGGTACCTCATGGCCCCTCTGGTTGTAGGAATCCAGCATTTGCATCCCCAGCTCTGCCCTTCAGGTGTTGTGTGCCTGTGTGTGTGTGTGCCTGTGTGTGTGTGCCTGTGTGTGTGTGTGTGTGTGCCTGTGTGTGTGTGTGTGTGTGCCTGTGTGTGTGTGTGTGTGCCTGTGTGTGTGTGTGTGTGCCTGTGTGTGTGTGTGTGTGCCTGTGTGTGTGTGTGTGTGCCTGTGTGTGTGTGTGTGTGTGCCTGTGTGTGTGTGTGCCTGTGTGTGTGTGTGCCTGTGTGTGTGTGTGCCTGTGTGTGTGTGCCTGTGTGTGTGCCTGTGTGTGTGCCTGTGTGTGTGCCTGTGTGTGTGCCTGTGTGTGTGCCTGTGTGTGTGCCTGTGTGTGTGCCTGTGTGTGTGTGTGCCTGTGTGTGTGTGTGCCTGTGTGTGTGTGCCTGTGTGTGTGTGCCTGTGTGTGTGTGCCTGTGTGTGTGCCTGTGTGTGTGCCTGTGTGTGTGCCTGTGTGTGTGTGCCTGTGTGTGTGTGCCTGTGTGTGTGTGCCTGTGTGTGTGTGCCTGTGTGTGTGTGCCTGTCTGTGTGTGTGCCTGTGTGTGTGTGTCTGTGTGTGTGCCTGTGTGTGTGCCTGTGTGTGTGCCTGTGTGTGTGTGTGCCTGTGTGTGTGTGCCTGTGTGTGTGTGCCTGTGTGTGTGTGTGTGCCTGTGTGTGTGTGTGCGCCTGTGTGTGTGCCTGTGTGTGTGTGCCTGTGTGTGTGTGCCTGTGTGTGTGTGTGTGCCTGTGTGTGTGTGTGCCTGTGTGTGTGTGTGCCTGTGTGTGTGTGTGCCTGTGTGTGTGTGTGCCTGTGTGTGTGTGCCTGTGTGTGTGCCTGTGTGTGTGCCTGTGTGTGTGTGTGTGCCTGTGTGTGTGTGTGCCTGTGTGTGTGTGTGCCTGTGTGTGTGTGTGTGTGCCTGTGTGTGTGTGTGTGCCTGTGTGTGTGTGTGCCTGTGTGTGTGCCTGTGTGTGTGTGCCTGTGTGTGTGTGCCTGTGTGTGTGTGCCTGTGTGTGTGTGCGCCTGTGTATGTATCTGTGTGTGTCTGTGTGTGTGTGTGCCTGTGTGTGTGTGCCTGTGTGTGTGTGTGTCTGTGTGTCTGTCTGTGTGTGTGTGTGTGTGTGTGTCTGCCTCTCTGTCTGTGCCTGTCTGTGCGTGCCTCTGTGTGTGTCTGCCTGTGTGTGTCTGCCTGTGTGTGTCTGCCTGTGTGTGTCTGCCTGTGCCTGTGTCTGTGCCTGTCTGTGTGTGCCTGTGTGTGTGTGCACATCCCTGGTGCCTTCCCCATCTCCTACCTCTGGGCACTTCTGAAAGCAGAGGCCACGCAGAGGTGCTGCAGCTGAGCAGTGACACATCCACAGTGCTGGGAATTTTGGGGGTTTATTTCTGCTGGGTGCTGGGTCTGGGTCTCGGTCTGAGTGCTGGTGCTGGTGCTGGCTGGACCTGCTGTCCCTGGGTGGGAGTTGGAGCTGTGTTTGCTGGGGAGCAGCCCTGGTGCCTCTGTGGGGAGGACTCGTCCTGCCGGCGCCCCGAGCTCAGCTCCCTTGTTTACTGGGATGTTAATCCAAAAAATAAATGCTTGCTTTTGTTTGTTTGTTTGTAGGCATACGGCCCCGGGAGGCCCTACCCCCTCCCTCCACCCTCGGGAAGATACGGATGGAATTAGCTCTGGATGGGTTTTTCTTTTTATTTTTTTTTTAACTCTATAAAACGTCTGAGGGGTTTTGTCTTCCGTTTGTTTGTTCTTTTATTATTTTGGGGAGTGGGGGAAGAAAAGATAAAGAAACATCCCTGTAGTTTTTAAACTCTGATACTTGTTTTAAATGTGCACATTTCTTACTGAACTGATTTTTGGGGGGCGAGGGGGGTGCTGTGTGGCTTGGAAATGGGGTGTTGCAAAAGTGGAGTGAACCAGACCTCTGCCTGCCAGGCATTCGATGAGATGGGAGCTGTTTTGTCTTTATTACATGCACAAGCTGTGCTTTAGCTGTGCCTGTCACTCTGAGCTCCAAACATCCTTTACTTCCACACGTAAGAGCCTGAAAACAGGCAGGGAGTTTTAGAGAAGGCCTAGAAATGGGATTTCATGGACTCTGAAGCAGAGGCAGCCTCTGGAGCACAGCGTGTGCAGACAGGTCTGTGGGTATTCCTCATCAAATTCTTCCTTGGATTTCTTGAAAAGAGATGAGAATATTTTTTTTTCTTTTTGAGTTCAAAGTAAAACATTTCAACTTTTACAACTTGTGCCTGGGTGGTTTGTTTTTTTTTTTACTTTTGTTACTGTAACATAGACAAGCACTAGAGGTGTATTTGTCTGTTTTGATATATAATTTAAAATTAGCTGCAAAGTGCAGAGGTTTCCATTCATTTTTAGCCCCTTTCTAGGGATTTTTCCATGCGAGTGTACCAAATGAGTAAATATTTTTATTTGCTTTATAAAGTGGCTTTTGAAACTCAGAATGGTATTGAGTGGTTCCTTTCCAACCCCTCCAGGTGTTTGGATCCTTTCTCCCTCCCCGTGTGCACACTTACATCTTAATGCCTTGGAAAAAAATAATTCCACACAGCCTCTAAACCAGCATTTAAAAGCTTTGTTTAATAAAAAAAAATTAAAATGGAGGGAACATCCAGTGAATGTGATAAAATTACTTCCCATTGTGCCACACTTGGACTTTGCCATGAAACCCACGGATCCCACGCACCAGTGAACTCCAAGGCTTTGCTGTCACCCCTGGGCATTTTCCAGCCCCTTCCTTCCACGGCTCAGATGTTAGGCACCAGCAAAGAGGATAAAATAAAAAAGAGGGGGAAAAAAAATGGACCGGTGTAACCTTGGGAGGAAGAAATGGTGAAACTGGATTCATTATTTTCAAGTGATGGAGGGTGGAGCAGAATCCTTCATTGTAATGCAAAGAGATGCCATCCTGGAGCTCCCGCAGCCCTGTCGAGGGCCTTTCTCCCTCAGCCGGGAAAATATTTGGGTCTTAGAAACAAAAAAAATAATTTTGCTTTTTGAGCAGAAGAAAACCAGCAGCAAAGGTGAATTTTGATGTGAAGGAGGAGGCTGGAGAAAGGAGCCTGGTGGCTCATCCTTCAGGATGAACCTGCCTGGATGATGTTCCCTGGGAGATGCTGGGATGCCGGCAGTATTTCGGGATACCCTTGTGGAGCAGCCGCCGGGATGGGAAGGGGGGGATCCCGCCTGGGGACTGTCAGGGATCGCCCCTTCCCCCTCCCGGCCCTTGCGATGGGAGCCGGGCTCGCAGCGCCGAAATCCACCTCGGTTTTTGCCTCAAAAATCACTCCTGCACTTCGCAGCCCGGAGGGGCCGGGGTTTCAGCAGCCCCCCCCCCGAGGATGGCGGGGACGGGGGGGGCGGAAAGAATCCTCTTTGCGATTGAGAAGGGAGCGGAAAAAAAATGGGTTCGTTTTTGGTGCTTTGTGCTTTGTTTTTGTTCTTTTTTCCAAGCGCCGTCAAACCTCATCCGTGGGTAGAACGAGAACGAAGCCGCCAAGTCTTGAGAACGTTTCTTTTTGTTGTAAAAAATAAAAGTATAAATTTTAAAACATAATAATATAAAAAAAAATAATAAAAATAAAAGAAAGGGCGGTGTGTGGAAATGCCGGAAATTTCCCAGCAGCGTTTCCCGATGTGCTGGATTTCCTGGGGGAAGAGGCGAGGGGACGAGCCCCGCCGCCGCCTCGTTCCATCCCCTCGATGCCAGCAGGGACGCGGTGCCCAGGCTGGGGGGCTCGGGGGGTCTCCGGGCTTTATTCTTCACCTCACTTCGCCGAACTTCCCAGGAGCTGCAGAGATTTTTGCCGCTCCGTCTGCGCGGACGGGGCAGGGGGGCTGCACGCCGTGTGTCCCTCATTTGCTACTCAGGAATTAAGAACAACGATAAAAACGTTTTTCCCCCGTAAATCTGAACACGGGCGCTCGAGAGCTCTTCTGCCAGAATCCCCCCCGCCGCTGCCAGGCGTGGATTTGTTTTATTTTCTTGCTCCAGCCGCTCCCCGTCCTCCAAAAGGCAGCGGCAGCCCCGGCCGCTCGACCTTCAGTTACAATTCAATTTACCTTCAATCAAATAATAATGAAATTGCACTTCAGGGGCACCCTTATAAAATTAATTCTGCCGAGATAAGTTGCACTTCAGAAGATTTATTGTTGCCGTTCAATGGGTCTGTAAGGTATACGCGGGATCCCGGGTGTCTGCGGGGTTCGGCTGCCGGTGTCCGGCCGCAGGAGAGCGGGACCGGGCCGGGAGCGGAGCCCCGCGCCCCTCCGGACCGACCCCCACCCCGGGATCGGTTCCCCCCCAACCCCGGCCGGCCGGGAGCCCCGTCGGGGCGGCTGTGCGGGGCAGGCACGGCGGGGACACGGAGCCCCGACCGGGCGGGCACAGACAGAGGCACAAACGCGCGATGAGCCGCGCAGATACACCCCCGCAGTCCTCGGCGGGTGCGCTTGCCCCGCTGCCTCCCCAGTTTCCAAAACCCCGGAGAGTCTAAAAATAAAATAAAAGTTTAAAAAAAAAAAATTCAAAAGTCCCAAACAAACAAAAAAATCAAAAAGACTCAAAACCAACCAACAAAAAAAGCACCGACGCGAGGCCGGAGGGGCGCGGACGGGGCGGGAGGTGGGGGTCCCACCCACGGGCTGCCGTCGGGGCCAGCGGTCGGGGGGCGACGCCGGGGCGGTGTGAGGGGAAGGCGGGCAGGGAGGGGGGGATTACCACGTCCTGCCGTAGAGCAGGTTGGGGCTGACCATGCCGCCGTTGTAGTCGACGCCGGCCGAGTCCAGGGGGGCCAGGGGGGGCACCTGGCCGTGCAACGCCGGCGGGCTGGGCGACAGCTCCTCCAGGTCGGCCGCCTGCCCCAGCGAGCCGGGGTGCGGGTGGGCAGCGGCGGCGGGGGCGGCGGGGGCCGGGGGCTGCCCGGGGGCCGGGGTACCGCTGCCCGGCGGAGGGCAGGGCTTGCCGTCCTTCACCAGCACGGGCACGGCGACGCGGCGGGGCGAGGGTTGCTGGCAGAGGCCGGGGCCGCCGTCGGGGTGCAGCTGCTGGGCGGCCGCCTTGTCCTTGGCCTGGCGCTTCATCTTGTAGCGGTGGTTCTGGAACCAGATCTTCACCTGGGTGGGGGTGAGGTGGATCAGGCTGGCCAGGTGCTCCCGTTCTGGCGCCGAGAGGTATTTCTGCTGCTTGAACCGTCGCTCCAGCTCGTAGACCTGTGCCTGGGAGAAGAGCACCCTCCTCTTCCTCCGCGGGGCCGCGTGGAGCGGGACGATGCCCTTGGCGCCCTCCGCGATGCCGCTCAGGCCGCTCATCCCGGCCACGTTCATCCCCGCCGACGGGCCCATGAACCTGGAGACTGAGCGGGACAAGGGGCTCAGCGCCGGCGGGCGCCCCGTCGGGGCCCGCGGGTGTCCCCGTCCACATCCTCCCGCCCCCGTCCCCCCCCATCTCCGCCCCCCGCCCGCACTTACTGCTGGAGTACCGGGGGTCTCCGCCGGCCCCGTACCACCCGCCGCTCCCCGCCGCGCCGCTCCGCATCCCCTCGGGGTAGGCGGGCAGCTCGCCCATGTTGCCCAGCCCGCCGTTGCAGTAGCCCCCGACGGCTCCGTGGGGGAACTGGGAGACGCCGTGGGGCATGTGGTAAGCGGCCGTCCCGGTGGGACCCGCCACGACGTGCTGGGAGACGGTGGCTGCGGGGGGGGGGCACGGGCGGCTGCCGGTATGGCCCGAGGGGGGAGCCCAGCCCGCCCGCCCCGTCCATGCCGCCGAACTTCTTGTAGCTCTCCTCCATCGGGCTGAGGATATCGGTGACCGAGAAGGGCGTCGTGTGCTTGGGGCTCAGCGACATGGCGCGACGGGCCGGGCCAGGCCGGGCCGAGCCAAGCCGGGCCGAGCCGGGCCGGGTGCTTTCCGGCACCGGCGAACCGTCGGCGGGCGAGGCGCGGCGAGGCGGCCACCAGCCCCGGGCGCCGGTAGCTCGCCGTTTCTTTTAGCCCGGCGCCAGGTTTACGCCAGACACGGGGGGGCGGAGCGAGAGAGCCCGGCGGGGGAGAGCGGCGGCGGGCGGCCCCGTCCCCTCCCCGCCTCCCGCCGCCCTCCCGGCCCCCTCCTCCCGGCCATTGTCCTGCGCCCGCCGGACGCCTCTTAAGCCCGGTCGGCCCCGGGACAGCAGCCGGAGCGGCCCCGGTCCCGGATCTCGCGCCCTGAGCCCGTAAGTACCTGACCGAGCCCCCCCCCCCGCATCAGGAGCGGGGGTACGGACGCACCTCGGAGAGCGGGGGCTGAGAGCTGTGTGTGTGTGCGTGTGTGTCCGTGTCCCTGTCCGTGTGTCCCCTCCCCAAAATAAACCCCTCTATCCCGGGCAGCGCGACGGCTGAGACGCGGACCCGACGGCAGGAATAGGGACAGCTCCGGTCCCCCGGGGGGAGGGAAACCCTCAGGAGGGACACGGGGACCCCGCAGCTCCGGGACCTTTGACGGCTGCTGCTTCGTTTTGCGGTTTGGGGGTTGTTTGCTTTTATTTTTGTTGGTTGGTTTATTTTTTTCGATCGTTGTTCGTTGGTTTTGCCACAACGAAATGCTCCCTGGGGGCTGCCTGTGCCCTCGGCCGAGGTTCGGGCCGGACGCGGGACTCTCCCCGCCGTCCCGGGATGCCCATGCGGAGGCTCCTGCGGCGGGACCCGGTGCCCGTCGGGGGCACAGCAGCCAGGGCTGCCCCCATCCCACCCCCCGCACCCGGAGGGGCTGAGGGGGATCTTTGAGGGCCCTTTGCAGGCTGAGAGGACGGGATGCAGCCAGACCCCGAGGCCAGATTTCCCCCCGGGGCACCGAGGTCGGGCACTTCCCCGTTCTGGGCAGCGAGGGGGGTTTTGCTCCCGCTGCCACAGGCGGAGTCGCGGAGGGGCGGCTGGGTCCGGGTGCGGGTCCGGGTGCGGGTCGGGGTCCATGTCCCCGCGGTGTGTGCTCGCCCCGGGGCGCAGCCAGACCCGCAGCACCGCTGGGCCCCCAACAAACCCCTCACCAGGAAATTCGCCTCCGCGGAGCTCTGCCCGCGGCCCCGAGCTGCTCCCAGCCCCTGTCTGCACCTCCTCTGCCGGAATCAGAAGGGAACCGGAGCCTTCCCCTCACCTCTACAAACCCCATCCGCTCCCCGAGCCCTTTTGAGAGCTGCTGGGCAAAGCACCCCCGGCACTGGGGGGATTTTAGAAGAGAAGTAGAAGATAAAGGAATCATCGAGAGAGAGAGGGGACGGTTCCGCTTCCTCAAGTTTGTGCTCCCCCCGCCCCTGAAGCTCTGCAGACCCCCCCGCAGGGCAGTGATTGAACCCGAGCAGAGCTCTGGCTGCTTTGCCTCCCTGAAACTCCCACTCCGCACCATTTTTACCTGCAACACTTTTCGAGTTGAAATTTTTCCACATTCCCGGCACCCGCAGTAATTTTTTCCTGTACTTGTTTTCCCCCTCCCTTCTTCGGAAAAACGATTTAACACCCCCCAGCCCCCCGCTTTGCTGCCCGCCGTTAGGAACAGCGTGGGGACCTCCTGCCACCCCGCACTGGATGCTGTTGTTGTTACTGTTATTACTGTTATTATTTTATTTTAATTTTATTTTTATGTTATTATTTTATTTTTTAATTATTTTTAATTTTTTATTTATTTATTTTTGTTTATTTATTTTGCCCTGAAGGGTTTTCTGCCCCTTTTGGAGCACGCCCTGTCCCCTCTGGGACTCCTGCTCCAGGAAGGAGCTGCTGGAAACTCCATTTTCCCTCAAACTCAGAGGTGCCCTTTTGCTGCAGGGGCAGATGGCATCACCCCGATGGTGAAGGTCAGGCCCGAGCTCCCCTCCGTCCAGGCAGGAGGAGAAATGGGGCCCCGCGCAATTCCCTGCAAGCTGTAGAGCTTTGGGATCTTAGTGAGGCCTCTTTGGCAGCAAACTAGAGAGAAACGAAGGGAAGGGACAAGCAGGACTCTCCCTGTGAGCCTGGAGGTGTCACCCAGGGTTTAGGGGCTGGCACAAACGGGGTGAGATGTTTAACCGGGGAACTTGTGCCCCACAGGGGAGCAGCCCGGGAAGGGTGAGCCAGGGGATGTCCCTGAAGACAACAGCCATGTCCCAAACTGCTGGCAGAGGAGCTGGGATGAGGAGCCAGGCGGGTGCTGGGTTGGGCTCTCGGTGTCTCTGGGGTCCCTTGGGGCACAGCAGGGACTGACTCTGTCTCCTGTCACCCCGAATCCCCAGAGCCCCAGCCTGCTCCTCCCCACATCCCCTTACCGAGCCAGAGGGGAAGCACAGCTTAGGGGGGAGCTGAAAGAAATGCAGCCAACAGAATTCCTCATTTTTGTACTGAAAATAATCCAGATTTTTTTCCCTCCTCAGGAGCGTGAGGTTCTGTACAGAAAGTGTAACTTTGCACTGAGGGCTTTAAACCGAGCACTGCCCCTCCCCGGGACGGCGCCTTGGGCAGGGTCAGAATCAAATCCTCGGTCCCTGTCGAAGTGCTGAGGTGTTTCCCTTTGCAGTTCTGCTCTGGCAGAACCAAAACACACTCCCTTGTTCCAGCTCAACCCATTGACCGGATTTTTATGATGGGGAGAAGATGTTAAATTTCTTTAGAATGTGCTGCACTGGAGGTACAGAAAATCCCATCGGTCTGGTAAATGTTTCCCCCAGCATCATCCTCATTTGCAGAATGTATCTTTTTCTAACTAAATCACTGTCTGGAAGTGCTGGGTATAACTGGACTCGGGAACGGGGAAGATCAAGATGCAGGTTTCAGGCAGAGTAGATTCGAAAGAAGATTTACAAAGAAGGACAGAGTAAACTAAAAAAGGCTGATAGTGACCAGCGAGGACCCAACGAGAACTCAGACTGCTCGCTTTTAATTTATTTTTTTCAAACTATTTTCCTAGGTTCTCCATTACACACCTGCCCCAGAAGGTCACCTTTATTTGAAGGGGTAGGAGTGCAGATATTATTTCAGAGATCAGTTTGTCCTTCTGATAATAATGACATATTTTGGCCGCATGGTGCTCATTTCCACACGTAAGTTGTTCTCGTTATTGCAGCCCGTGCCTATTGCAGCAGATGCTGACCTTGGCAAGACACAATTGACATATAGATAGACGATGTCTTTTTTTTTTTTTTTTCGGGGGGAACGGACGACGTTTTTCAATAATCCAGTATAAATGCTAATTTTTTCTGTGTCCGCTTGCCTAAAAGCAATAGTTTCTTCTAAATAATCAGCAATAGTCAGTGATAGTGCCGGCGTTGTGATCACAGCTGAGGGCAGTTTGCCTTGATTCAGCTCTCACCAATGATTTGCAGAGATTAAAAGGGTCTTGGAAATGGAGGCTTAAGGAATTGCTTGCTGAAGACATCGTTAGATTGAAAAAGGAACCTGGGGTTTCCAGTGTGCTCTCAGCCCCAGATTTGGGAGTTCGCAGAGTGACTGCACAGCCTGTGCAGAGCAAAAGGAAGAGCCTGGGGATACGGCTGCTGCAGAGACCCTGTCACAGATTCGGGGGGATTGCAAAAGTAGACGCCAGGCTCATGGTGTGTGTGTTATTCTCCCTACATCTGACCTCTCTCCATCCTCCTCTCCCCCTGACAGTCACCTCCAGACCATTACCATTTGTCGCGTTTTTCCTGGTGGCTGGAGGTTTTCCTTCCGTGACACTAAAACCCTCTGAACATCTTGAACTCCGCAAATCCTTCCCTGAAAGCCTTGCTGCCCACCCCCTTTTTGGCAGCAAACCCCTCCTGTGGCCAGTTGTCACGCTGCTGGTTTGGAGGGTGCCTGAAAACACCAGCGAGTCCTTTCAGATGTTCTTCCCAGCCAGTGGAGAAGACGCTGAGGAGCACAAGACCCCCACGCCCCGGCACCCATCACCTGGGGTGGGTTCCCCCCCTGTAACGAGGGGTGCACTGAGCTCCTCTGGCACTGATTCCTGCCGGCGGGCAATCCCTAGGGCCTGGCTTGGGTGGCACCAGCAGTTTCCTCTGCTAAGCACCTTTCCTCTCTTTGAAATGATGAAAAAAATGTTCATCCCGGTGCGTTTTGCCCTGCGGCGGGTCCCACTTCTCCCAGTTCTTACCCCATGGCTGGTGCCCGCAGGGATGAGCCGGGGTGCTTGGGGCTGGCACAGCTGCGGGATGTGAGCAGCACCGGGACTGCCTCCTGGCTGGAGAGAGGTTTATTAATGCCGGTGGGGAGGCGAGGTCCTTCCCAGGAGCTGCTGGGGAGCAGGGGTTGGGTGGCAGTCCCCAGCCGGTTTGCTCCCTGCCCGGGGAAGGGATTGCTCCCAGCTCCAGAGATGCCAGGTAACACCTCGTGTCCTCAGATCTGACCGGGAAAAGTTTCCGGCAGGAGAAAGGCGGTGATGGTGTGAGCAGAGGTGTC
This sequence comes from Calypte anna, assembly GCF_003957555.1. Lineage (NCBI taxonomy): Eukaryota > Metazoa > Chordata > Aves > Apodiformes > Trochilidae > Calypte > Calypte anna. The sequence goes on from NC_044246.1 coordinate 718,942, forward strand.
TGCTCCGGGCCAAGCGAAACATCCCAGGGCTGCTTGTAACACATATACATATTTTTTTCCTAATTATTGACGCAGTAGAACAATATCCCATCCCTGCGTGACAGCGGCATCTCCCGCAGCTGCTTTTCCTGCAGCACAGAAGGTAAATATTTATTTGGCACGGCTGCCTTCCCGCAGGGTTCACTCAACCCCGGGCCAGCCGCGGACTCGTGCCGCTCCCGGCTCCTTTGTGCCGCCCCGCAGCCTCCTGGCCAACTTCCCCTCCTTCTCTTTGTCCTCACGGCCTTCTTTTATTCCCTATTGTTTTCCCCTCTTTAATTAGTGGGGCTGAATAACGAGGCCGCCTTTCCTGCGGCGTGTGGGGCTGGGTGGTTTCTCTGCCGAGCTCCCGAGTCCCCGCTCAGGCTGTGGGATGCTCTCCCTTTCCTGCCACCCACCAGGGACCTTCCTGCTGCTGAGGAGGTTGCCCAAACCCGTGTCTCTCCTTCCCCCCGCCCAAGGAGCCTCCGCGTTTCCCCACGGTATTTGGACTTCTGTGGAGTTGGGTTTGGGGCTTTTTTGTGGAGTATTTTTAATTTTTTTGTGGTACTCTGTCCCCAGCCTGTTGTGCTGCAGCTGCTGGGTCTCCTCTGCAGGAGGGTTCGGTGGCTGAGATGCTCCCAGCAGGACCCCCAACCCTCCTGGAGTGCAGGGGGGCCCCGGGCATTCACTTTCCCTTGGTATTGCCAGAAGTTTATTCAGCGAACAGTGCCGAATGCTCTGTGTTACCGGGAGGGATCAGAGAGCCCGAGGCTGCCCGTGCCCAGCCGGGATGGCAGGTTGGGAAGTGAATCTTCAGCCCCAGAACTCTGCAGGACTCCGGGGGGGCATTGAGCAACACGCGGGGTTTCTTCGGAAATCACTTGAGAAAAAAAAAAAAAAAAAGGGAAAAAAAAAAAAAAAGACCAAAGCTCCGTACGGATTTGATGGCATCTCCTGGTGCCTTCTGTTGGCACCTGTGTCAGGGTGACTCTGGATTAGATTCAGAGGAAGTGGCCATGGAAAGGGGACTTTGTCATCAGAGGGACTTGGATTATCCTGGCTCCGAGGGTGATGGGTGACATTCCGGGCACAATTAGCAGTAACCATAGTTACCGGGAGCCCCGGTCCCGGGGGGCTGAGCGGGGCAGGGTGGCACCCAGGGCAGGGAGAAAAGTAATTTTAGGGAAAGGGCTGAGCCTGGGAGGTGAGTGAAGGGAGATGTTCCTGCCCATCCCACCCAGGAGAGGACAGGGGCAGCCTGGGGGTGAGGTTGTGTCCCTGCTGGGCACAGGGATTTCGCTGTTCCGGGAGGTGAGGGATGTTTCGGGGTCACCACTGCCTGCCAAAAGCAGCGGGGACCAGGGAGGGGTTGTTCTCAAGAAGTCAGGATAATGGAGCCCTCAGGAAGGCAGCTTTCTGGAGAAGGAATCGTGCCTGGGCTTTTTCTTTCATTAAATTACTCCGAGGGAAGCCAGTGTGTGTGAGATGACTTAGTGCTGGCAATCAAGAGACAACACTTGAAATTAATCACCTAAGCTGGGGCCTGGATACCATCACCCAGCAGAGCTGGGCTGGCTGGTGGGGGCTGCAGGGGGGGCTGTGGCTGTCAGAGGGCAGCTCTGTGCCCCATTGCTGCAGAGGGAGGTTTCCCTTCCCTGCCCCTGTGCTTGGGGTGTCCAGGCTCTCCCACAGCTTCTGTGACACGGGTGGGGCTTCTCAGAGCTCAGGAAGGGCCATAAACCCCCGTGAAGTCAGTAAGGGTCACACTCCTGACTGGGAGGTGGGTTTTGCAGGGGCATTGGGTGCACCTGGAGCATCCCTGCAGCTGGGGACCAACTTGTCTGGGTGTCTGCAGCACCTCCAGGCACAGAAATCACTTCATAAACCCTGCTGGGTGAGGCCAGGGCTGATGTGGGCAGCCTGGTTGCCATCTCACCGGGCTTGGCAGCTGTGTGAGAGCTGCTTGGTCCTGCTGCTCCTGCACGGGGCTGGTAGAGGCCACCAGGAACCCTGGAAATGTTGGGGACTCTGTGGTTTGGCATCTTGGGGCTCTCAATGGGTCAGGAAGCTCATGGGATGTGCATCCAGGAGAGCTGAGAGGGGCAGCTGGATGTAAGGGGCCAGGTCAAGACTGAGCCACAGCTGGTTAAACTGGTGTGATGATGGTGTGAACCTGGAGGAGACTGGTTCAGCTGTCACATCAAGTGGTGGTGACCTGAGGCATTGTGTCCCTGCTGTCCCCTGCAGGAGGCAGCACTTTGAGGGGGGGAATCTCTAGAAACTTCACTTTTTTTTTTTAGGTGCAGGTGTGTGTCTTTGCAGGGCAGGTGAGGGAAAGCAAAGTTTGATGTTTGAACAAAGTGCCCAGGTAGATGTTGGAGAGGTGCTGTCCTCTTACAGATGGTGTTAATGAAGGGTTACAGTAGAAAAAAAAAAAAAAAAAAGAGGGAACTTAAGCTAAGGAGCACCTCCTCCCTGCTCTGTGCTTTCTCCTCCTCAAGGTTACCCTCTTTCCCCCCCCTGGGCTCCTGCTCCAGCTCATTGTGTTCCTCCCAGGCTGCTGCATGTGCTCTGCAGGCTCTGACCTGACAGTGTCACAGGTTTCCTGGTGGTGCTGTCACCATGGAGTTGCTGCCTCTGAAGTGACAGTGGCATTAAACAAAACAAAAAATACTTCAAAAGCAGCGTTGCCTTCACAAGCAGAGAGGCAGAGCAGATGGCAAGGATGGCACCCGGGCTGTGTTCCTCTCTCTGCCCTTAAGGATCTCTCAGGTGTGTGGGGAGGGCTGAGGGAGCCCTGGGTGTGCAAGGAGCCATGGACACAGCTAAGTTCTTCTTGTTGTTTTGTCTTGGTTTGGTTTTTTTTTCTGCAGGAGCCTCCTCTGCTTCAGAGCCCTGGGACCATTTAGGGTGGGGACTGTGCCCAAGCCCCAGTGCCAGCTGGTTTTAGTGTGGGAGCTGTGCCTGGGATGCTCCAGGATGCCAGGAGCTCATGGGAGCTGCTCCAGAGCCCAGGGTGAGGCTTCCAAGTCTGGGTGAGTGACTCCTCATTGCCTGGGCAGACCTGCTCCAGGGATGAGAGTATCTTCTCAGTTGGGGTTTCTTGGGTTTTTGCTCTTGCCCAGAGGCAATCTTGGTGATTCCTAACCTTTTATTTTTTTTTTAATCCACATTGCATGTTGGGTGTAAGGCACCAGCTTCAAGCCAGGTCTGAAAGCTCCTGGCTGTGTTGGTCCATGGGGAAGCTGATAATTGCACAAAGATCCTCTACCATCTGTGGGATGGGGTTCTGACCCACAGGAGTCTTCCAAGGACTTCAGGTAAAAAATGTGTCCCCACATCTACCCTGTGCAAGGTGGGAGCTGTGTGCAGGAGGCCCTGGGGAAGCTGGATGGTGCCCTCTCACCATCATCATGCTCACAAAAATACAGAAACAGAACACCCTGATGGGCTGGGGAAAGGTGGGAACTACTTTACCTCTCTGGAAAGCAGCAGGGTCTGGAGCTGCAGGGACCTGGGAGCTGTGGGGTCCAACCAAGGAGGTGAGCACCAGGCATGAGCATCCCCTGGCTGGCTCCTTGGGGGAGGTGTCAGGTTATTCCTGGGTGTTCCTCTGTGATTCCAGCTGAGCTCCCTGCCCAGGGATGGGGATGTGGTTCCCATCTGCCACCCCCCAGGGCTGGGTCATCCCCCAGCACTGGTGTGGAGGTTCTGCCACCTGCATATTTACAGCACCTTTGCTATGTTCATTCTAGCATTAAACTGCTAATTAATTATGACATTTGTACTACTTCATCTTTCACTGTGATTCTGCAGAACCTGGCAGGCAGTTAATTAGCTCTCTCTATGCAAAGGATAGTAAGGAAAAATAATTGCTTTGAGGAATCATCATCGCCTTCCTTCAGAAAGGTCTTGCCTGTGAGCTGGCTTAAAGCTGGCTGGATTTGCACTTTGGAAGATGTCTCTGTCAAAGGCCAGTCCTTTGGAAGAGAGATTTGAAGGAAAAGGTTATCTCAGAGATGAGGCTCAGTGGGTGTTATTTAGTGCTTGTGAGTCCAAGGGAAATCAATTATCTAAACAACTTCTGTTCTGGAAGGGATTTCTTTATTCTTTTCTAAATATGTACTCACTTTTGTCTGGGGATTGATGCACACAGGCAGCAAACCTGAGGCTGCAGACTCTGCTCCTCCTGCCTGCTCCCAGATGTTCCTGGGAAGGGGTGAGAGTCTTCCTCACTGTGGTTTGGTTGTTGTTGAGGTTTTTTGGGGTTTTTTAATAGGTTGGTTTTTGTGTTTGTTTTGGTGGGGTTTTGTTTGTTTGGTTTTAAACCCAAGGGGCTGTGAGGGAAAGAGTGTTAACAAACAGCCCCTGGTTTCATACACTCATCTTCTTCTCCAGATGCCTCCTGCCCTCACCAACACACAAACCCCAAAACCTGCTGAAGCCCCCCGAGGGGTGCAGGGATGCTGCTGAAAGTGCTGATGGACATGGCATGGACTGCCCTGCTGCAGGCTTGTCCAGGCTTTCAGATTTCACTGCTTTTCAGGGGCATTTGCCCCCAAAAAGCCTTCGCAGGGTTTTGGGGTGTGTCCCCCACCCCGAGCAGCTGCTCCTTGGTTTCTCCCATCTTTCCTGCTGTAGAATTCTGCTCTCTCAGGGCCCTGCTGCTGGGCCAGGTGTTGCTTTTCCTATTTTCCAGCTTCTCCTTCAATAAGATGTCTGTGGCCATCACAGGCTCCCTGGGATGAGGAGCAGGTTTTTATTTTTGGGTGACAAATACGAGGACAAGAGAATAATGGAAATGGTGTTGGTGCCTGCAGGGAGGAAGAGGTGTTTTTCTTAAAGAGATGGAAGCCTGCAGCAGGTCTGCTTGCCCTCAGCACTGCCTGTGAGAAACTTGTTTTATTAGCAGGTAGCTGTGTGTTGGGGTTACAGGCAGAGCAGTGCAGTAATGGAGTTGACATCTATGTAATGGAGTTGACATTTTATTGAAAAGGAAAAAGAGAAAACCTCAACAAACAGAGTTCCCCTCCCTCTCTCCCCCTTCCTCTGTTTCCTTATTCCCCTGCCATCCCTCGCAGCAAGGCACACAAACTTTGAGCAGCCAGGATGCTGGCCAGGTAATACAATTTCCTCTGAGGGTCTGTGCTTCAGGAATGTCACAGGGACCAAGCAGCCTGCTGCAGACTGGAACTTTGCTGAGAAATCAAGGCAATAGCTCGTTCAGCAGCCAATGGTAACAATTTGAATCAATTCTTGGCAGCCTGCTCTTGTTATCAGCTATTACACAGAGTCTTGGCTCCCAGCTTGTGCCCAAAGCTTTCAGCAAGGCGTTCAGGGTAGGGATCTCCTCCTGGAGGACAATGCTGCTGATGGATGGGCTCTGCTGGGTCAGACTCTGCTTTGCTTTGGTGCTGAGTTGGGCTGGGACATAAAGAAAATCCTTTGTGTGCCAGGTTTATTTATTAGAGCAGGTTTAGGATGAGAGGGACAAAGGAGCCTGTCTGGGCTTGAGAAGATGTCAGAGCAAGAGGCCAGCTGGGCTGGGACTGCAAAAGCTCCTTCAGTCTGAGAGCCCAGGGGATGCTGGTGAAGCTCCAGCTCTGGGGAGTGTTGGGGGATTCCATGGGAACCCCCGGCAGCTGAGCAGGGGATGCAGTCAGACGGGCAGGAGATGGATGTGGAATGTGGATCTCTCCCTCTGGGAAGTTCTGCCACTGGGGTGTCCACTCCTTGGGTGATGGAGAAGTGGGACCCATCTGCTCTTCTGCCTCCTGGTTGCATCCTCCTGGCTTCTCAGCTCCCAAAATGCTTTTCAGAAGTAATTTTTCTTTTGATTAACAAAAGTTACAAGACCCTTGTTGGCTTCTGCTCTTCCCTCTGTGCTGTAATTTAAGTAACACATCTCTTTTAATCTTCTGATAACTTAGGTTACCACAGCCCATTGACATTTGTATTTCTAATGTAATAATCAAATGCTAAAATACAGAGATTACATTTGGATCAACACGTTCAGTTCTTAAACCCTGAAAGTAATTATCTTTTCTCATGTACAGTGAAATGGAATTGTTATTGCATTAACCATTAGCAGCTCTATTGTCTGAACGTGGGCTGGTGGCACCACTTCCAGTGGCATCTGCTGCTTCTGTAGGATGAAACCTCATCAGTTCTCCCCCAGCTGGAAACTTCCTGGGGGATCCTTGTCCAGGACCTGTGATGCAGGAGGTGCACAGATCCTGGTACCAGGTGGCTCAGGTATAAGGAAGAGACCATGGAGTGATGAAGCTCCTCAAGACTTGATGGATGAATGTGGTGCTGAGGCCTGGCTGACTCCACTCCTGACATCTGATTTATGGACAACATTCCAGAGGTGAGGTGCTGAACTCGAGGCCCTTGAGAACACCCCAGGGTGCTCAGAGTGAGACTTGATCTTAGCTGGGGCTGCTTCTGGACCCACTCAATTCAGAACCAGGCTGCAGAGGAGCCATTAAACCTCTCAAAAACTCCTTGCAAATTCACAGAAAATGGGTAGAAGGCAATTAATGGAGAGGAGGAGAGTCTGGAAGTGTTCCCAGGCCTTGCACATCTGTCTGCAGGGCATTGTTCATGGCCAGTGCCAGAGCAGCATCTCCTTGGCCAAGCTGGAGCTGGGGTGCACCTGAGCATCACTGTGACAGGAGCCCAAGGCAGCAGAGATCCAGCAGCTCCCTCTGGGTGCTCAGTGGCTGCTGTGCTCCCACATATCACATCCTGAGCCACAGCCCCTCTGAACAAGCAGCAAACCCACCACTGGTCCTGGCTGGCCCCTCATGTGGGCAGACAGTCACTTCACTTCACTTCTCTTGGGCTGTCCTGGCTGTTGCTCCTGCAAACCAGAGGTGCAGGACTGGCCTTAAATGAGGGTTTAACTTCTGGCTGTGATAAGCTTCACCCCGGGGTGACCTGTGCCACCCCAAAGAATTTCTCCCTCCCCAAGATCTCCTCTCCATCTCCCCCCTTGCAGCTGGAAACCCTTTCCCCTCATCCCATCCCTCCAAGCCCTTTTCCCAAGTCCCTTCCCAGCTTTCCTGAAGCCCCTTCAGGCACTGGAAGGTGCTCTAAGGTCTCCCTGGAGCCTTCTCTTAATTTCCTTTTCTTTCCTGGCAAATCCAGCTTTTAAATAGCTGAGATTCAGTTTTGGGTGCTGCCCCCTAACCCCCCCCCCCCTGCTTGCTGGGATGAAGCACAGCTCTGCTGCTTCAGAGGAGAAAAGGCTTGGAAGGAAAGTAGGAAAACATCGTTCTGGATCCCCAGCTGGTGCTGCTGTCTGGGATGTGGCTCTGCACTGGAACTCCCCGGGAAGCAGGGATGTGCTCAGCCCCCCAGGGATCCTCCAGAAAACTTTTGCTGTGGGGAAATTGTGGGAGCTGATGAAGAAGTGGCCAAGGGTGGGTGCATGTCTGAAGTGGAGCTTCAGCTAACTGCTGCAGATACTTTAAAAAAGCACTGGTCACAATTAAGCACTTCATCAGGAGAGGGACCTGCAATTTTCTGAGGCTCCAGCTACAGAAATGGTGAAGATGAGATCCAGAGACAGGGAGGGAAACGTCTCTCTGGCAATTATGCTCCATTCTGCTCAAAGGCTGGAAATGGTATCGCTGAATGACTTGTTGCAGGGCTGATACACTGAATTATCTCCAGTGCAAACCATTTTGCCCACAAAGCTTCTCACTGAGTAAAGCAGCAGCTCCTGCTCAGCTCCACAAACCCCCTCCTGATGGGATCTGCTTCCCCCTCTTTACAGGAACTTTTTAATCAGCTCTTTTCCCTCCCCCAGGAAACAAAGTCCAGGTTAGGACACCCAGGCAGGAGTACCAAGGACAGGAGGTTTTCCAGGAACCTTCTTGCAATGTCCACCCCAAAGCCCCCGAGGAAGCTGTGGGTGACCCCACCAGGTCCCTGCACTCATCCCCTGGAGCTTGGGCCATTCTCTGGCCTTCCTCCAGTGGGCAGGTAGGGATTGGCTTTCCCTCTGAGCAGGGGTCCCCCCAAGGCAGTGGTGGGTGGGTGGGTGTGTGGAGAAGGTGAATCCCCATCCATGATGTGCTGAGGGATGTTTGGGTGGGTGTGCCCGCCTGAGCTGGAAGTGGAGGTACAGGAGAGTGGCTGCTATTGCCACCAGCAGAGCCCAGCATCCTCAGCCTCCCCCATGGATCAGCCCAGATCCCAGGGAAAGGGAAAGGGAGCTGGCATGTGGGCTGTGGGGATGCAGAGGGTCTCTCAGTGGTTATGGGAAGGCTGGGCTGCTCTGGCATGTGCATGGAAAGCTAAGGTTCTTCTCTTGCAGGAGGCCACCAGTGACCTTCTGGCAGGTGTCTTGGCCTCTATGGGTGGCTGCAACAAAGTCCCAGCCTTAACCTGGCATCTGAGGAGCCTCTTTGGTGGAAAGTGGAGCAGATGGTAGGAGGCAGATGCTATCCAAAGGACTCCATGGCCATGCTGCTCTCAGGTATCAGCAGGAGGAACCTGTCCCATGACAGGTTGGCATGAGTTGGAGGCAAGATAAGATGATGCTTCTGTACAGCTGGTGGCAACCACTGGAGTTCTCTGGTCAGCAGCAGGAGATGGTGACATGATGCCTTCAAGCCACACCAGGATGCTGCTACAGGCAGGTCAGGTACAGCTGTGTGTGTGTAATGGTTTGAAGCTGCAAGAGGGGAGATTTTAGCTGCAAGAGGATCTTTGGAAGAGAAAGTGTTTGGTGTGAGGGTGCTGAGCCCTGGCCCAGGTTGCCCCAAGAAGCTGTGGCTGCCCCATCCCTGCAAGTGCTCAAGGCCAGGTTGGATGGGGCTTGGAGAAAACCAGGAGAAAAACAGCTCTGCTACAAACAGGGGTGTGTGTCCCACACTCTGGTCATGCTGGGTTTGAAGGATCTTCCAGAGAAGGATGTCTTTGCCAGAGGCTCTTGGTGGCAGGAGTGCCAGCTGGCCATCAGGGAGATGGTGCCAGGAGGATGAAGGGGGAGGTTTGTTCCCTGTGCTTATTCTCCCCTCCTGCAGCTCCTGCTGTTGCCACCTGCTTTACACTTGATCAGAGATCATCTTCTTGAGTTTTATTGCTGATTTATTTTTTTTTCCCATGGTTTGTCAGACCTCCCTGTTTCAGCTCCATGTGCCCATCCATGTGAAGCTTCTCCTCCTCAGTCACCTCTCAGGGCTCTTGGGGAACCTGGCTCAGTGCCTCCTCCAGGCAGGCTGAGTCTTTCCATCAATCCCAGTGGATTCCAGCTCAAGCTCCTCTTTGTCCCTGGTTGGCAGGCACTGGCTTTGGATCAGCTGTGTACAACAGGACCCTCAGTCACCTTGAGGAGCCCCCAGGAGCTGTTTTAACAGTGGCAGGGAAATGATCCTGAAACCAACCCAGGTGGGAGCCCTGGTGTCAGCAGGTTGTACAGAAGCTGCCAGAACCTGCACGTGTAATTCTATGTGGGCACCTGAGGAGCTGGGAGGGGGCTGGGGAGGAATCTGTCATTGATGGGGGGCTGCTGAGGCTGCTAACCCCCTGGCGAGCTGGGCAGTCAGATGTGTTTTGGGTTGTTCCACCCCGGGGTCTGTGCCCAAGGCAGCGCAGCCCATGGAGCTCAGGGCAGCTTTGATCCTCTGGTGAGGAGCAGGCTGCAGCAGATGGAATGGTGTAAATCTCTTCTTACACACAGCCAAGCCAAAACAAATATTATGCAATGATTAAGTGGCAACCCAAACAGAAGCAGGCGTCCTGTGGGCTGGAACAGGAAATCTTGGGTTACCAACCTGGAGATACGTTAATTTAATTTGATTGTATATTTGATGGCTATCTGAAGTGGCCCATGAATAATTGATGAAGGCCAGAAAAGCTGATGTTTGCCTTTAAAATCAAGCTCGAGAAAGTAAAAACTGAATATTTAGGAGCATAATCACTGTTTGTATGGGTTGTGTGAGGGGTTTCCACAGCCTACCACTGCTCCAGGTGCTGACCAGGGATGGAGGAGCAGACGTGGGATCTGCCCAGCCTGGCTCCTTGAATGGCTTATTATAAATTCAGTACAGACACACTGAGTCCAGCCAAGTCCTGGATAAGTGACTTTCTCCCACCCGTGGGGATGTGTCTGCAGGTTGAGTAACCCATGAAGCTCTGGTACCTCTCTTTCAGAAGACTGAGCAGATCCTCCATCCCCTGGCATGGCTGTAAGGAGCGAATCTAAGGAGATACAACAGCTCTGACACCCGTAGTGCTCCCTGTCTGGAAGCCACCAAGGGCTGTATCCTTCCAGGATGCTGTTGGACACCTGCATCCTACCCAGCAAACTCTCCTGCTGGGAGCCATGGTCACACAGCACAGTGACAGACAAGCTGCTCCTGAGGGCACAGCCAGGCCCTGCTCTGCTTCACCACTGCTCTCCAGGAGGAACAACAAAGTTCTGCAGCTCCTGTTTGGCTGAGGTGGAACAGAACCTCCTGAAACACAGCCTGTGACCCTTCCTGTGCACACCTGATGAGTGTGAGCAGAGGGTGGCACTGGGGCTGCACAACTGCTCATCCTTTCACAACCAAGTGCCCCTTCAGAAGATGCAACCACCTGAACTCTACTGGGGATGCTACTGGAGACCAAGTCCTCCACATTTCCAACCCCTTTGTTTCAAATAACCCATTTGCTTCACTTTGAGTTGCTGACCTCATGGGAAATGCCCAAATAATGACCAGGTGAGCCAGAGCTGTTGTGAACTGCTCTTAGCCTGGGCTGGACCAGAACCCCAACCAGCACCAGCCACCAGCCCCATGTCCCCAGGGGGGCTTGGTCACCACCACCTCCCCCTGTCCCATGAGGGATGCTTGGCACACCATGAGCCCTGTGTGACCTGTGAATAGGATTCCAGGGTAAGAAGGCAGCCCCAGCCCCAGGGAAAGCTGGAGACATGAGGAGGGGCAGATGTCAGCACTTTACCTGAAGAACTGAAGGATCTGTGCTGTGTTTTCCTGCAGGGGAGCTCAGCAGAGGCTGCGTGTCCTCCCTTCCCAAGGAGGGGGCTGAGATGGAAGGGGTCCCCTGGTAGTGACCTCCTGCTATTGTCAGAGCCAGTAAACAAGATAAAGGTAGGCGAGGGGAGGATGGGCAGAATAAGTCATTCTTAAAATAAAATAAACATCAAACTTTCCTTTGCTGGGGCCTTTGGAGGAGCACAATGCCTGGAGGCACGTGGGGAGGGCAGTGAGCATTATTTACTGCAGGCAGCAGCCATGAATTATACACAAAGGAGTCCAGGAGCTCCTCCAGAGCTGTGACCTGTGGTGGCTTCTGCAGGCAGAGAGGCACTGCCAGCAAAAGCTGCACACCCCACGGGCTCCAATGGAGAGTTCCTGGCTTCCACCCACTGGAGATCTGACCCCAGAAGTTACTGAGAGGCAAAAGCAAGGAGGTGGAGAACAAAAGCCTTCTTTAGCATACTTTAAAGTCCTTAACCCAGATACAGAGTGTGGTTATAAAGGAAAGGACAGCCCTTGAATTTTAGTTGAAGCCAAACAAACTGGTTATGGAAAAAACACTTTTACCTTGTTTACTGCTGAGCTGCAGCTTCACTCTGGGGCTGCAATGAGGATAAAGTTTAACAGGGATTACTTTTATGTCCCTGGTTAAATACTTGCACAGTGACTCTAGCTGGAGGGAAAGTCCAGACTAAATTTAGGTGGTTTATTGGTGTAAAAAAGTGGATGGTAAGTTAGGCCAGATGGCTTAAAACATGCTGTGGGGGTGATTTATTCCTTTGGAGGTGCTGGGGTGTCCAGGAAACACCTTTTCCAAAGGCAGAAGTGCTCTTTAGTGAGGGAAGAGGTGTCCTCAGATGTCAGTGCCCACACACATCAGAACAGAAGGAGCTTGATTTCTGCTGAAGCGTTTTCTGGAGCTGGGGTGCCACTGCCACGATCCTGTGCTGCTTGAAATCCCTCCTGAAAAGGGCTGCTCACCCCAAAGACAGGAATGCCCTGACTTGGGCTGACAGCAACTCCTTTGCTACCAATTTGTTCCACAGTGATCTTGGAGAGACAGCATTTTGTCCAGCCTGGACACCAGCTCTGAGGCTGCAGTTTCACAAGCAGGTGGTGGCTGTTGGCAGCAACCAAACACAGAAGGATGGAGAAGAAGAAGAAAATAATAATCCTGGATGTCCTGAATGGCAAAAAGGCACAAAATCACTTTCAGTATTTCCATTCCTCTCTCTTTTTAGCTTGATTTTTTAATCCCCCTCTCTGCATTGATTTCTTTCTCCCCAAACAAGGGGAGGGGAGGGGGCAGGTAGTGCCTGTGCCTGGGCAGTGCCCACCACAGCTGGGAGCAGTCAGGGCACTGGTGGTGTAATGGGGTGACTGTACCCCCTCTGCTTCTCCCCCACACCAGCTGGGTTGTTCTTTGTTGACTCTGGGCTCAGGTTTATTTTTTTTATTTTTGCCTCACTCTGAGACACTTCCCTGAGGAGAGCCCAAACACAAAAAGCTGGGATGTTTTTGTTGCTGCTTGGTCCATAGTGTGGAGTTTTAAGTGGCCTCACTCGAGAGGGACAAATCAAGCAGTTTTCTGAAAAATGCAGCAAACAGCTGCTGTCCAAAGTCACCACTAATGATTACATCCAATTCTCTTTTGTAGTGGATTTTCATCCAGCTGTTACCTGGCTCTGAAAGGCCCCATCAAAGGCAAGCTCTCTCTATGTGTCCATCTCTTCAGAAAGCATCCCGTGCCCCAGGAGTCAGTCTGCCTTTCGACCTTTTAAAACCTTTGTCTTTGGGAACCAGCACTAAGAATCACAGGAGCCTTAAGGTGCTTCCATCCTGGCTGAGATGCTTTGGCAGGAGCACATTGAAGCTGTGCCTGGCACTGCCCTTTCCTCAGGGCTGTGTGGACCCATGCCTGGCACACACAGGGTTCAGGTTACTGGGGGAGAGGATGGAGGAGCTTGTGAGGACAGCATCAGTGGGGCAGAGGCTCTGGGAGGGTGGGATGGGTGGTGATGAATCCCCAGTCATTGTTTCACCTGTTTCCAGCCCATTTGGTGGCTCTGAGGAGCCCTTTCCCAGCTCACACCTGGGGGCTGTGCCTGGCCCTGTGTAGCTGCTGCCTCTCTACACCTGGGCAGGGAATCCCAAAAATCTGGACCTGGTGCCCACTGAGCTCTGTGTGCCATGGCAATGGCTCATCTCCCTTCTAGGGAAAAGTGAGGTAAGGGCTGGAAGTCCCCTGTTCTGGGTCTCCCAGCCCAGGGGCTGCAGTGATTTCACCCCCCCCTCCATGCAGCTGCTGGTTTGTGTTGAGTGTTCCCAGGGGATGGGGGGAGCATCAAGGGCTGCTTGGCTGCAGCTTTATGGAAAGCACAAGTTTCAGGCTGATCTCTGCCGTGTTTTCTGAACTGAATGTGTGTCTGGTTGTGCACAGGTTGTGGAAGGAAAGCTGCTCCACGGGCTGGACCTTGGCAGCTGCTGGAATATCTATGGAAGGAGGAAGAAGAGGAAGAGGCAAACCTGATGGCCACTGCACAGCCTGAGCACAAGGAGGGAGGAGATGTCACTGCTGGGAGTGTGTCTGTGTGCCCTGGCAGCAGGGACATGGTTTTTAAGAGCACATTTTTCCTGTCCCAGGCACCTCTTCTGTCCCCCCCATCACTGCAGCATCCCCCCCTCTGCCTGTTTTCTGTCCCTGCACTCCAGAGGGGCAGGAACTTGCTTTGCCCCAGGAGATATGGGGCCAAGTCCTTCTCTGGGGGGCAAACAGGGCTGAGCCTTGGGTGGAGGGCAGGAGGGATCTGAGGGCATTTTTATCAGAAGTCTCGTGAAGCTGAGGTGCTTGGTCTGATCTCGGGCACCAAATCCTCTCTGTGTTTGTCTTTTTTAAGAGTCAGGGACTTGTGTTGGGTCACCTTAACTGAAGAGTGAGGGGGGGAAATGTCTGAATAAGGAAACAGCTGGGAAGCTTGGGAAGCTTCATGTCTGGGAAAGTTTTCCAGGGATTTTAAAAAAAATTATTACCATTTTGGGTAAATGAATGGTTTCCCTGCAAAAGCCTCTTGCCTGCAAGGCTCCTGCCCAGGTCTGCAGGGATGGCACTGAAAGGATGCTCTGGTAGTCTGGGGAAGAGGCAGGGAGTGTCTTGGCAGCCTGGAGCTCTAGGGCACACAGTTCCAGGGAATGATCATCTGTTCCCTTTAGTTTACTAAGACAGATGCAAACTCAGATGTTAAAGATTTTTATTTTTTTTTAAGACCTCCAAAGCTCCCCCATCCTATTGATCCTGTGTGCTCAGAGGGGGTTGGGTGTGTTAAGGTGCTTGAGCACTTTGTATGTTTGCTCCTCAGAGTTGGGTTTGGGTTTGGTGTGGTTTGGGTTTGGTGTGGTTTGGGTTTGATGCACTTACTTTGGGTTTGTGCTAAGATAATAATCAGAAGAGACATTCTGATTTCTTTCAATTCTTCCTTCCTTAAGTAGCTGAAATCTTTCAGTCTGTTTGACCAGAGGGAGTTGTGGTGCTGAGAATGTGATTTTATACAATCTGAGCCCTTTTCCTGGCAGTGTTTATCTCGGGGTTAACTTTCTCCCTGAAATGGTGCTAAACCCACGAAACACAGCAGATCTCTCTGCAGAAGCAAGGGACTTGGTTTAAGCAAATCTGTAACAACTCAAGGGAAGTTTCTCTGAGCTCCTCACACTGAATGTGTTCTGTTGATAGCACTGTAATGATCTGTAGCTGTTAGAGCCCAACAGAGCAGGCAGAACCAGAGCCTGCTGTATGCACCCTGCTCACCTCAGACTGCTCCAGCCTTATTTGTATAAAACAATAAAATATGTTAAGTGCTAAAATGTGGTGGTGTGATAATTCATGTTTTTAATTATTTTGCCTGATGTTTAAAGCATTTCTTGCCAGGTTTTCATGCCAGTATGGCCCTGTGAGACCTCAAAGGGTCCTGCACATGGATTCCCATTTTATATCCAGGGGACAGATTTTAATTTTTGTGCTTGGCCAGACTTGTGGAATGTGTGGTCAGCCTGGGAGCTGTGGGAAGGTAGGATGCTGCACCCAAGCTGTGGCTCACTCCACAGGTGTAAATCCTTTATTTTCCACCTACCACTTCCTTTCACACCTGGGACACCCCAGGATCTCAAACTCATTCAAATCTTTTGGGAGTACCAACATGTCCCAGTGATGGGTATGGCCAGAGAGGGAGGGAGGAGGGGAGCTGCTGCCCCACAGTGCCGTGGGGGGACACCAAAGGCCCTGTTGTCCCCCCCAGGACAGCTGATGTGGGCCAAGTGAACAACCTGGGAGTGTGAGCTGGTGCTGGGAGCTGCCTCTGGAGCCTTGTGTGTTGTGACAGCCACCCCTCAGGTAAGGTCCCAGCACCCAGGAGCAGAGGAACAGCAAATGCTGGAGTGTCAGCCCAGGTGAGTGATGGCTGCCAGGCCAATGTGTGTGTGTATAACCATATAAAGAAAATAAATAAATTGCTGGGTCTCTATGTGTACAGCAGCAGCATTTAATAGCTGTTTTGCAAACCCAGCAATTTCCCCATCCCCGGCAGGGGAACCTGCTGAAGGCAGGGCTTGCTGTCCCTGAGTGAAACACAAAGCTCCCTGCTGCATCACCTTGTGAGGAGCAGGCACAGAACTGATGAACCCCTGAAGAAAACCAACGTTTCTGGGGCTGGAATGGGTTCTCTCCTGGGGAATGGATGGAGATCTCTGTTCTGGAGAGTGCTTGTGGTGCTCCTTGGGAGAGCATGGTGTGGAGCAGTGCCCATCCTCCAGCCCCACAGTTTGTGTAGGGGCTGGGTGGATCTGTTCCTCCTGCAGTGGTTCCTGAGAGGGCTGGAAGGAGGGGGCAGCACACAGGGCTGCCCTCAGGAAGGGGAGGGCTGATGCTTTCCTAGAACTTCATATTTCCTGCAGGCAGGTTTCCTGGGACCTGCTGCTCAGGCATCCTCAGCAGCCAGAGGTGGGGACAAAACCATAGCTTGGACACCTGTTTTTTGACACAAACTGTGAGTACTGGTGTTCTTTTAAAGCTAGTTTTGGTGAAGGCCACAAGCTGAGTGACAGAGGGAAGGATAAATGGAACAGCTGAGCATCCCTGTGGCTACTGCACAGTGTGGTGGGCTACCTGCTGGTGGTTTGCCAAAGGCACAGCAAGGAGGGAGCCAGTGGCTACTCTGTGTTTGGTGATTCCCAAAGCACTTCTGAGTTGGATCACTGAGAAAAAGTGATGTCCTTAAGCACCTATCTGCCATGCTGGATGGCTTGATACCTCTGGGGTTGAAGGGTGAGAGGAGATGGAATGGTGGGAGGAGAGTGTGTGCACTGTCACTTCATCTCCAGTTCTCTGGAAGGCCCCACACCCTCCCTGGTTGGATTGCTGTGTCTTCTGGTGTGCTTGATACTCATAATTATGTGAAATAGAGATGAATGCTTACTACCAAACCCTTGCCTGGGGCTTGGAGAGGCAGTGTTTGCCCAAAAGATGGGTTCATAGGGCCTTGAGGGTTTGCTTGACCCCAGGGGCAGCAGTGCCACCAGCATGGGGCCAGGAGTCCCCCGGTCAGGAACACGGGATAGCTATTGGGATAGTTATTTTCATACCAGAACTTCCACCTTGAGCTCTGGGCTTCTTTTTAGCAGTTTAGGCCCAAAAATGCTTCCCCCAGTAGTAGGTGTGCAGGGCTGGGTTGGTGGGACCCTTCCCCACCCCTCCAGAGGTCCTTCCCACCCACCTTCGGCCCATCACCCCCGTTGCCCCGTGTCACCGGGCGGTTGTCAGAGCCCCTTCCCCCGGGGGGCGCTGGGTGGGACCCCCTCGGGGGCGGAGAGAGCAGGAGGAGAGGGGGAGTGCCAGGGAGGAATGAAGAGGAGGGGATGGGGAGGGGGTGGGGGGCTCGGCATCTCGTCCCTTATCCGCCAGCGCCTCCCTGCGGCAGCCGGGGGGCCGGGGGGGCCCTGTGCCCACCGCCTCAGCCCCCTCGGGTTCCCCTCCCACCCCTGGAGGATCGCGGAGGGGCAGAGGGGAGGTGTGTGTGTCCCCAACCCCCCCTCCGGTCCTCCGGGCTGCGCGGGGCTCTGCGGGGCTCTGCTGCCTCCCTGCGGCCACTGCACCCGGGGCTGGGGGGGGGAGAGCATCCAACACATCCCTCCCGCTGCAGAAAGAGAGAAACTCCCAAACTCTGACCCTTTCTAGGAAATAAGGGCAGGTGGGGGCTGGGGGAGGGCTGAGAGGGGGGATTGTTTGCAGCTGCGGGAGTTGGGTGGTGCCGATGAGGGGGGGAGAGCATCGCGCTCCTGCAGCCAGCGGCGCGGGGTCCCCCAAATCCTCCCCGGGGCCGCATGCCTCCCGCCTCACCGGAGGAATGGGGGTGGGTGTGAGTCCCCTGTCCCCCACCCCCCCCGCAGCCCTTCCCCATCGGCCCCTTAATAAACACCGCCGAGAATTGCCCTTATACTTTGTAAATATTGGATTAGCTTTTCATTGACCGGGCTCTCTTGAAAAGACCCGAAAAATCCACACCGGGTCCAAACTAAGCCCAAGAGTCAATAGGTGACGAAAGTAAGTTATTTCCAGGGCTTAGCGGGGCTTCCAGCTCATTACCAGGTAAGCTGAGGCGTCCGAAGAGTTTCCTCCAGACGGGAGAGGGTGGAGGAAAGAGAAAAGGGGGGAAAGAAATGGGGGGGATAAAAGGAGAGGGAGCGGACCCCCGGCAGCGGGGCGAAGAGGGGCCTGGAGGCCTGACTCAGCTTCTCAACCCTCCCGCTTCTGCCCCAAGTCGCGATCTGCGGAGCGTGTCGCGATCCAAACCCGACGAGCGTGCGGCTCCCCCGGCAGCCCCGAGGCGGAGGTGAGGGGCGGGGGGCAAGTTGGGGAGGGGGCTACTGCTGTTGCCAGGAGTGGGGTGAAGGGGTGCGAGAGAGCAGGACCCCCCCAGTTGAAGGCTCGACCCCGCCACAGCAACCGCACAACCCCGCGCAGCGCTGCGCGTCCCCTGCCTCTGCCGAGGAGGCTGGAAATGCCAAGGAAGGGGGGGCTGGAAGCGGGATCTCAATTTCCCCCCCTCCCCCTTTTTTCTTTTTATTTCTTCGTTTTTCTTTTCTTTTTCTTAACTTTTTTCATTTTTCCCCTTTTTCCTTTTATCTCTCTTTTTATTCGTTTCTCTTTTTTCTTGTATCTTATTTTTAATTTTTTCTCTTTATCGTTTTTCCTTTTTCTTTTTTTGCTTTTCCCTTCTTTTATCTTGTCTATTTTATTTCACCCTCTTTCCCTTTTCACCGTCTTCTTTTTTCTATTTTATTTTTGATCTTTTTAATCCACTTTCTTACTTTTCTCCCGTTTTTTTTTTTCCTTTTCTCTATTTTTTTCCCATTTTTTCACCTATTTTCATGTTGTTGGGGTTTTTTGTTTGGTTTGGTTTTTTCCTTTCTGCCCTCTTTCCCCCCCCCCCCCCCTCCTTTTCCCCCCTCCTCCCGAACTCTGGCTGCCTGCCTCGCACAAGGAGGAGCTGGACAAGAAAGGGCCGTTTCTCCGGGGGAGCGGCGGGACGTGCCAGCCGCGCAGGGAAGCGGCTGCAATAACATCACCGGCGCTCAATGCTGCCTTGTTCTGCTGCCTCCGCGCCGTGCGGGCAGCGGTGCGGGCAGCGGGACGAGCAGCGCCCCGCGCTTTGCGGAGGAGATGTGCTCGGGCCTTGGGGGGTGCTAATTTCCTGTGAAATGAGAGAGAAACTTGTCAGCGGGCTCCGGGAGGACGAGGCCTCTGTTGGTGTTCAAAGACAGAGGAGAGAGAGAGAGGGATTCTTTTTCCTTGTGCCTCCCCCCACCCCTTTTTTTTTTTTTTTTTTTCCAGAATAGATATAGCACGAATTTTTAATTCGTCTTCCTTTCACAGACAACAATGCTGGTTTTGAAAGCTGGGCACAATTTGGGTTTTGTGAGGGGGTCCCCCGGCCCAGCTGGCCATATGGGATACAACATGTAGAACATGCCTAACAATGAGCACGAGTGACAGCCCTAACAAAACGCAAAGGACACTGCTCCCTGACTCCAGGATGGACTGCCTCCCATAAATGAATTGAAAGGCCCTAAAATGAGAGGGGGGGGAAGAGAGAAGACGGGGGGGAAGGCACAGGGAGGGCCCTCACCCCCCAGACTGTCTCTCATTTTTTTCTTTCTTTTTTTTTTTCTTTTTTTTTTTTTTTTTTTTTTAATTGTTTTTATGTGGGGTTTTGGTGTGTTTTGTTTTGCTTTTTTTTTGTTTTGCGGTTTGTTTTTTTTTCTCTTCCGTCCTCCCCCCGGCCCAGCCCTGTCTGCCTTTGCCTCCGTCTCTTTAATATGCACGCCTCTAACATGCTCACCTCCCTGCCTCCCCCATTGTGCTGTTTTGTGAAGTCTACTGTATATTGAGCAAAGATAGACTGCCCGGAGCTGGCCCTGCAGCATGGGAGATATAAGGCCACGGAGGTTAGGGCCACACAACTGGTTTTATAGACTTAGCAGAGCCTGGGGGAGAAAAAGGGGAGGGAGAGAAAAAGAGGAAAAAAAGTGACAATTTTCCTTCTCGCTCGCTCCTGCACAGGGTGCACCTCACTTGCTCGTGTAACCCACAGCTGGGGAGGGGGTGCAGAGCCTTCCCGGGCTGGGGAACCGGGTTCCCCGCTGGCTCGGTGGGTTCCGCCCCGCTGAACTCCCGGGGATGCTCTGCCGGTGCCGTCCGAGCTGATCCCCTGGCCCCGGGTGCTTCGGGTAAGGGAGGGTCTGGCGGGGCAAGGAGGAACCAGAAAAGAGAGGGGAAGAAGGAATAGCAAGAGAAAAAGGGGAAAAACCAGCTTCAAAACACAGCCCAAGCTGGGAGGCTGTACCGGGGGGCTGGGGGCCGGTACCCACCGTCGCTTCTCGGGACAGGGTGGCTGATGCCCAGGCCCAAGCACACCGCACAAACCCTTTTCTTTTTTTCTTCTCTGTATTTTTAAAGCGCTTTTACCACCGTAAAATGTCAGAAGAGGGAGAGGGGACACAGAGCTGCCCCGGCTGTGCCCAAACCCGCTCCCACCCGACATCGACCGCAACTTCCCCTGGCCCGGGCTCGTTCTCCATTTCATCCCAAGCCACCCAGTACCTCTCTTGTCCCTTCTCCCCTCAGCAATCGTTTTGTTTTGTTTTCTTTATTTTTGGGGGGTTATTAACGCTGTCCTGAGCCGCCGGCGCATCTCCGAAGGCTGAACCCGAAATTTCCTCTTCCCCCCTCCCCGGTACAAACGGCGCCCAGTCCGGGGACCCCATCGGCACGGGGTGTGTGTGTGTGGATGGAAACACAGTTGGATATCAAATAATTCTCTCCTCTCATACCTTCCCCGTTTTTCTCCAGCTCTGGGGGTTGCGGAGGAAACGGCTTCAAGCCGACGGGAAAAAAAAGCCTCTTTCCCCAGAAAAAAAAAGGCTGGGGGTGGGGGGAGGAGGGCACGGGCCTTGCTCGGCCGTGTCCCCCCGCAGGCCCCCCCAGCCCCGCTGGCCCCACGCCGGGCCGAGCCCGGGGGATGTGGGCGCCGCGGGAAGTGGAACAAAAACCGGTCCCTCGTTTTTATCGCTTCCTTCTCTATTTATTTTTTTCCCCCGAAAGACAGCTTTTTGAAAAATTAAAAATCCTTACTAAAGTGCCGAAAGGGCGGGTTTGTGCCCAGCCAGCCCACTTGCCCTCGGAGCAGCCCGGTTGCGGCCCCGGTTCTTTTTCCTCTGCCGATGAGACTCGGGACTGGTTGTGCGCAAACCCCAAAGAAGAGAAAACAAAATTCAAGCCCCGGCTGCTCCCCACGGCAGCCAGAATCACAGTGAGATATAAAAACCCGCCCGCTAATAGTTCTCGGGGGTTACAGGCAGCCGAAAAATCGTCTTAAGAGGGGAGCAATCGCGATCTCCATGTCGGCGATAGGTGGCCGCGCTCCGGGCTCAAGCCCCTTCCTCACAAAACCACAGGAGCAGCAGGGGGGTTTTATTCTTTATTTTTTTTTTTTTTTAATTCTGACGACCCCCCCCTCCCCTTTTTTTTTTTTTTTTTTTTTTTAATTTTAGTTGTAGGTAGACAGGACCACTCTGAATGGCGCAAAAAATTTCTGTAAACAATGACGCACAAAAACCACCTCCCCTCCCTTCCCCCCCGCCACCCCCTGAAATGAAATCGAGACCCCCCCAAAAATGGAGGGGAAAAGAAACGGGAGAGGGAAAAAAAAAACCGAAACCATAATAATAATAATAATAGCAATAATAATAATTATAATAATAATAGCGTTTCCCTCTCCATTCCTTCCCCCGCAGTTTTGATTCTATTTTTGGAGCATCAGTTTGTCTCTTCCTCTCTTTCTCTCTCTTTTATTTTTTTTCCTCTTTTTCATTTCTTTCTTTTAATTTTCTTTTGTTGTTTTTGTTGTTTTGTGTGTGTGTGTGTGTGTGTGCGGGCTCTGTGTGCGTGTGTGTGCGCGCTCCCCTCCAGCCTTCACCAAGTCCATTGCTGAGCTTGTACCAAATGGTGTGCTGTGGGGTACTGGGGGTTGCTGGTCGCGCTGTACTGGGCGTTGTATTGCATATGCTGTAGAGACTGGGCGCTATAGGCGGAGAAGGGGATTCCCGTCTGGAAAGTCGCGGCTGCCAAGTCCTGAGCTTTGAGCGTGTGGCAGGGTTTGCCGTCCCTGACTAAGACCGGCACGGCCACCCGCCGCGGGGAGGGCAGAGGAGTCACTTCCATACCTTTCTCGGCCCGGGCTCGCTTCATCTTGTACCGGTGGTTCTGGAACCAGATCTTCACCTGGGTGGGGGTGAGTCGAATCAGGCTGGCCAGGTGCTCCCGTTCCGGTGCCGACAGGTACCGCTGCTGCCGGAACCGCCGCTCCAGCTCGTAGGTCTGCGCCTTGGAGAAGAGCACCCTCCTCTTCCTCTTCTTCCCCGCGTCCCCTCCGCCCGACGCTTCCTTCTCGTTGTCGGGAGACTCGTCGGCCGACGGCTCCGGCGACTTGGCCGAGGGGTCCTGGCCCCCACCGCCCGCCGTCAGCCCGTGCACTGCGGAGAGCAGCGTGTCAGGGGGGGGCTTCGCGTCGCCCGGCGCCCCGCACCCTTCCGCAGCCCTCCCGCAGCCCTCCCGCCGCCCGGGGCAGCGCGGTTTTCCCCGCTCCGTGGGTCCCGGCGGGGGGTGTGATGATGACGGAGGGGTCTCAGCCAGCCGTGGCGAGCGGTAGCCCACCGCTATACACCCACCCCCCCGGGCTGCCCCCGCCGCCGGGGAAAGCCCCCCGCGGGCCGCCCCGTCCCCGCGGTACTCACGGGAGTATTGGATGCCCTCGGCGCTCGCCAGCCAGCGCGTGTAGGGATTATCGCTATTATCATAGAAAGGGTTCTTCAAAGGCAGCGTCTGAACAGTGTCCAAGGGGGTTTGTCCCAAAACTCCCGTTTTCTTGGGCGGCTCCGGCGCTTCGCTCTCTTCCTCGCCTCCCTCGGCGGCGGAGCCGTCCTCATCGTTGGTGTCGGGGAGGTCCAAAATGTCCTTCACCGAAAAGCCCGTCTTTGTGTTGGTCAGAGACATGTTCCGGCTTCTCGATTGGAGGCAGGAAAGTTGGAAGAGCAGCTTCGCCCCGCCACGGGCGCACAGCGGACACGCAGGGACACGGCAGCCGGGGGAGGGGGCGGTGGCACGCGTGGGGGGCGGGGGAGGGAAAAAATAATATTGATATGTTAAAAAAAAAAAATCAACAAAAAAACCCCACGAAGGGTTTGGTGCGAAAGAAGAAGAAGCGGAGCACCGGCAGCAGCGGTGGAGATTTCTAACGGGCTTGTTCTGCCACGGGGGAAATTCAGGAGAGCAGGAGCAGCAGCTGGCTTCGGAAATAGTTTTGTAACTCCAGGGGAAAAAGGGGAAAGACACGCCAAAAAAAAAAAAAAAAAAAAAAAAAAAAAAAAAAAAAGGGAAAAAAAGAAAAACAAAAAAATCACTTCTGGATCTTGCTTAAACCCCCCAAACCCGTGCCTGCCGCTTGGAAAACCCGAGCCATTGCTGGAGCGAACAGTCCATATAAGGCTGGTCCCCACACATGAACCTGCCGAGAGGAGGGAGAAAAAAAATACATTAAACCCGGGAAAGGTTGGCCACGTGTGGGCGGGTCTTGGAAGTCAAGTGGATGAAGACAGTGTTTGCAGATGTGAAATTGCGGGTTTTGGGCGAGCTCCGAGCTTCCACCATTGGTGATGAGTGGTATAACGTGTCAGTTAATTACCGGCGTGGGGAGGGCCCTTCCGCGGGTGCGTGTGTGTGTCAGAGAGAGAGGGAGGGTGTGATTTTTTTTTTTTTTTTTTTTTTTTTTTAGCGCAGTATTTACATACAAAGAGCCTTGCACCAGCCCGATATTCCGCACACTCCAAAGTGTGCTTTCCACCGACTGCTTTGAAAAACAAGAAGGAAAAACAAACCAAACCAAACCCAAACAACTTAGGGAAGGGCGGGGAGAGGGCCATGAGAGATGCGCGGTTTCCCACCCCTCCCGCGCAGCCTGCGCAGCCACGCAAAGGCGAGGGCAGCGCTTTTTCTTTTTTTTCTTTTTTTTTTTCCTTTTTTTTTTTTTTTTTATATTGCGCGGGGACCGAGAGGAGAAGCAGCTCAGATGGCAGGAGACCAACTTATCTCCAGCGCCTAGGTCAATATTTTGGTAGGGGCTTAGGGATGAGCGCTGGAAATTAAACAGCAAGTAATTGATTCTAGTTTGCTCCGAAATTAACCGAACTGGCAAAATGCGATCGTCAGTCACGACCCGAGGAGATCCGGGAGGTGATTACTTGTGGGGGGGCTTTATTTGAAGAGGTCTCATTGATTTTGCCTCCTTCTTCCAGGGGAATAAAACACAGCCTGTCGGGTTCATTAAGGGACTGGAGCCCAACAAACTTCCCAATATCACCGAAATAATTTAATTTTCTTTTTCCCCCTGTCTTTTTCAGGACCAAGGGATGGAAGAGGGATAGAGAAGGGGTTTCTTTTCCCGAAAGGGCATTTTGGAAGGCCGGATCTCCAGGTGTTACACACGGCGCCGGCAGCCGCGGAGCCTGCAGCACCCCCGGCCACCGGTCCTGCGGAGAGGCGCGGAGCTGCGCTACTGCGGAGGCTCCCCCGCCCTGCGAGGGGCTGCCGACCGACTCCCTCCTCAAATTTTTCCTTCTCTATCTACCTGACATCAACTTATATTTTCATTTTCTTCCTTCTTCCCCTTTCCTGCACCTGCTAGGGACCCTTGTCTGCGACCACCCTGCCAGGGCACGGCCCGGACCTTCCTCTTCCCCTTCCTTGTCCTCATCCTCTTCCCTTCTCTTTCCCTTCCCCGATCCGCCCCGCAGCAGGAGCCCGGCCCGGGACAGGCTTGTGCGGGACAGGGTGATGGTATTGTGGGGGGCAGGGGGGGCTAAAATCCGGGAAGGTGTTTTCCACCACCCCGTTTGTTTTTGGGAAAAGTTGACCGAGTTTATCTTCCAGGAGGAGGAGGAGGGCGCGGGAACGGGGCTGCTGGCGGTGGGAAGAGGAGGAAGACAGTCCCTCAGACATCCTCCTATTTGCCGATCAATGTATTCGCACCTTCCCCTCCCCGCTCCCCCATCCTTCCTCCCCCAGCCCCTCGCTTGCCTCCCATAAAGTATGTGCTGTGGCTGACAATGCCCAGGGATTTTTCTCCGCCCCCCCCCCTTTTTTTCCCTTTTTTTTCCCCTTTTTTTTTTTTTTTTTTTTTTTTTTTAGCGAGCCCCTGAGCACATCCTGGGTGGTCGGACCCGCGCAAACACAAATACAACCCTATGGCTAAGCTGGAAACAATGTCCGCAATGTAGACAAATGTCCGGCTTCTGTTGGAACCCTTTGTCTCGGCGCAGTTTTTGCATTTATTTCAGTGGCGAAATAATACGTGATTGACGCCCTCTTTCAATGTGTCCTAACTGTTGGGAATAAATCTGAGGTTGTTCCTAGTTGTCATGGTATTCAACCTCACTCAATGGCTATCTCTTCATCCATTTCGGAGTCCTTCCCCGATCTGGGGGGAACCCCTTCGGGCGGCCGCTCCCCGGCTCCGCATCCCTTGTCCCGGGGGGAGGGGCCTGGGGACACCCACCAGACATCCAGCTTCCCTTGCCAGCAAACCTCGGCCTTATCCATCGATTTATTCCCCACCTCGGCTCGACCTGCCTGGGGACGACGTTTCGCTGAGATGGGACAGGTTTTAATTCCTTCCCGCCCGCGGAAACCGAAGGGAAAAAAAAAAAAAATAAAAAGGGGTGATAATCGCGACAAAGGCCCGGGCGACGATACAGCGTCCCGAATTAAAGAAGCTGGGCAGAAAGGGACTGCCCGAGCATCCCCGGGACGGCAGGGCTGGCGGCCCGACTCCTTCGGGCAGCTCCGGCCCTCGGGCTGAGAGGAAGAGACGGACTTTTTATTATTAAATAATAGAAATAATAATTGAACCAAACCAAAACTAAACTCAAACATCCAAAGCCAAACAGAACTGCAAATGCCACGAGACGAGCAGAGGGTCTGGTGGGGTCCGAGGGCGGTGGGAGAAGGGGTGTCCCCGGGGGCAGCCGCTCCTGTCCGGCCCCTGGACGGGAGACACGAACCCGGGGTGGGCTTTGGCTGGGCCCCGGCACCACCTGAGAGGTAAAAGGATTTTTCCCAGGGGAGAGCCGGCGCTCCCGTTCCCCGGGAACCCGCGGGGAACAATGGTCCCTTGTGGGCACACAAAGCCCCAGGGGCCACCGCCCCCTCTCCGCGCCCCGGCACCCAAGGAGGAGGTGGGTGGCGGGAGGGGGTCTCCCACGCGCGGGCAAGGCTGCGGGCCGAAGCCTCTCTCTCTTGCCACGGCCGTGCCGTGACGTCACCGGCGGGGAGGGGGTGTGACGTAAGAGCCGCTCGGGCTACTTTGACGTCAGGAGGGGTCGGGAGGCAGCTCCGAGTCCTGAACCGTGCTGCGGAGCGAAAACCCGACGGCAATGCGGAGACTATCGCGACAGGCCCGGGGATGCTCCAGCCACCCTTAGAGACTGTCCCCAGCTGTGCCCCCCTCCGAGCACGCCCGTCCCACCCGGGAGCCCACCGGCCGCGCTGCCTACACCACGCGGCGGCCCCACCCCGCGGGTGGAGAGGTGGGCGATGCTCCAGCTCCTCGGGAAAGGGGGGTACACAACATGGGGGAGGGGGCGAAGAGCCTGCCGAAGGGTGTGGGGGCTCCCAGCCCGCTCCCCCGGGGGTTATTTGCACAAGGCCAGAAGAGGCCGGCGGCGCGGTGCGTGTACACAGGCTGAGTGGCTGCACTTGAGGACAAGTGGCTGTGCCGGCGGGGGAGTGTTTACCTGTTTACTTTCGCAGGTAGCTCAAACACCCGCTATTCGCCTCCCCTCCCTCCCCCCGGGGTGTTCCCCTCCGCCCCACTCTGCGCGGGGAGCGGGACCCCCACTCCGCGGCCGGCGGGTATTGATTTTTGGCGAGGTTAAAGCTTGTTTTCTTGGTAAGAGGATGATGGAGGAGACGCTCTTGGACGGGGGGAAAAGCCTTTCGGAGAGGCTGCGGGACCCAGCCACGCATGGGGGTGTGT
This sequence comes from Calypte anna, assembly GCF_003957555.1. NCBI lineage: Eukaryota > Metazoa > Chordata > Aves > Apodiformes > Trochilidae > Calypte > Calypte anna. Next base: position 745,595 of record NC_044246.1, read on the forward strand.
GTGGGGAGCTGGTCTGGCAGCCCCGTAATTGCAAAGCGAGCAAGGGGGAGGGCGGGGGGAGCCCCCCGCTCCTGGGTTGGGTTTTTGAGCAACGAGTGCCTTCGCTTGTCTCGTCTCATCCCTCTTCTGGCCGGCGGCCCAAGGGCTCCCGCTTCTCGCCCGGCGCCGGGTCTCGCTGTTTTAAGCCCCCTGATTTATTCCCTACGTTGCCGAGTGATATTGCACAGAATAATATAAAATGTACATTATATATATTAAAAAAAAAAAAAAAAAAAAAAAAAAAAAAGTGAATGAATGGCGGGAGTGTCCCTGCCCTCCCGGTGTGGTTGGCTGACCTCCCTCCCACCCACCCCCGCACTGCATCCTCGATAACAGCCGTCAAGTGGGTTCGTTTATTGTTTGATTAGCCCGGAGGTGCGAGCTATTGTTTTCCCTCACTCCAGACCACAAATAAACAAACAGAACGGGTTGCACCTTGCCGCGGATTAGCGGAGCCTACATAAAGCCTTTGTTAGAAGGGAATGGGGGAAGGAAACAGGTTTATTTTGCCTCTTAGAACGGGCTACACTTGAAATAAATAGGGAGAGGGGAGCGATGCCCGTGTCGCTCCCGGTAATTGTTATGAGGAGCTTCACTTCGGGATCAGCTCCTGTAAGTAACACCCTCTTTGTTTTAAAGTGTGGCGGGGGAAAGGAGAGACGCTTCGTCGCAGTAAAGAGCTTTTTTGATTAAAAGAATATATACATATATAAAATAAAACTATAACTTCTAAATGTACCCTCCGAGAGCCCCGCACAGAGGGTTTTAAATCACATTTTTCCAGTGATAAAGTGGCAGCTCAGCATAGATGATGCCAGCACGGCAACGCCAGGCCGTGGGAAAGGGAGTGGAGACCGGGACCCCACGCCACAGGGTTACCTGGCCAGGGGCGTGTAAAATAAATAGCAATTAAAAAAATCATATTTTCTGAAATCAGGGGGGGAACCGAAGCCCTCTGAATCCTCCGTCGCTCTCAAGAACTTAATGGTAAGGTGCGGGGCTCGGACTTTTCTGCGAGGCGCGATTCCCGTTGATGCTATCGGCTGGAAAAACGGCATCAACAAAGGCGTTAAGGATGGGGGGTTTTGGGCATGAAAAGGGAAAAAAAAAAAAAAAAAAAGAGAGAGAGAAAAAAAGGGAGAAGGAGAAGGCTTCCTTACGGAGCCTCCCTAAAAAAGCCCCTGCCACCCCCAAAACCCCGGCGCCGGCCTGCTTTTCTCCCGCAGACAATTAATCTTCTCCAGGACGTAGGAATCTAAATGAGCTTTCCTATTCTCACGATTCCTCTCTATCTCCTTCCTCCCGAAGCTTCAAAGACAGAGAAATACTTCCAATTCACTGATACGCCTTAGGACTCTGCAGAACGGGATCTCGCCCGAGGCGGTGAATTGTCACAGAAATTGGGATTCCCCCCTGGCCCCCCCAACTTCCCTGGGGGCTCACGGGGTTATGTCAGAGCCGGAGGGCACATGTTAGGGCTTTGATAAATGTACTTTAATGAGATCTTTGAAAATTTTGCCAATAGTGGTGGTGGGGGCCGTTTGCTAAAGCCGTGCGGGCTAGCACAGAGCCAGCAGCCCCCCCGACCCAGCTATTTGTTTGTCTTATTTAATCCCCTCTACACCCCCCAAACTCCTGATGAAAGCTCTAAGCCCGGCCCGGGGCCTCCTTTCCCTTTTCAATTTATTATAAACTGTTTTATTTGCCAGGCAAACGTTTCGCAGCCCCCCGGGCAGCCCCCCACCCCCCCGGCTGTATTCCTGCCCATCTCTAATGATTAAACGTGTCCCGATGAGATTAAGCTTTTTGTCAGAAATGTTTCTCCTCAGGAAGGGAAAACCCGCGGGCGATGGCAATGGGGGATGTGGGGGGGATTTACGGCCCAGAGCACTTTCTTATCTCCGTTTACTTCTCTCACCCGCAAGCACAACGCGGGGGAATTGCGGGGGGGAGCCCGGCTGGCTGCGCAGGTAGCTGGGGGGAGAGGGGGGGGAGAGCTTTGGCGAGTTGGGGGGTGCCAGGGAAGCGTCCGAGGAAGCCCCCGGTGCCCGCACGCCCTGCGCTGGGGCATCAGTGTCTTTTCGGGAAAAGGATCCACCCGGGTGGGGGTGGGGGGGGAGGTGAGGAGCGACAGCGGGATAAAGGAGGGAAGGAGGCCAGGAGGAGGGAGCAGCCGGGGGGCCGGGGTCATTCCCGGTCCTCTGGCGTACTCTGCCGTCGCAGCCGAGAAGTGTCCCTCCGCCGGGGCAGCGGGGGGAGCACCCCCGGCTCCCCCCTCCCCGCAGCGGGCGGGCGGAGCGCCCCGATGGGGCAGCGCATCCCCCCGGCCCCGCCGACCAAGGGGGGCAACCGGGGGCGGGCCAGGGGTGGCCTCGCTTCGCCGTCGGGGCACAGAGACGCTTCCCCTCCTCGATACTGTCCCGTTCCCCCCCCCCGCCCAGTTCCTCCAGCATCAACTTGTACCTGACCCACCGAGCCCCCCACGCCAGCCCCTTCCCACCTGCTGCTCCCGTCTCTCCTCCGCGGTCCCCCCCCTTTTTTTGCTCCTTTCACCGCTGTCACCGTCGCGGCCCCTCTGCCCGTCGCGGCGGGGCTCACCTGGGGGCCGTGGGTCCCTAGGCGGGCGGCTGCTGAGCGCGGCGGAGGCTCCGCGCCTCTCGCATTGTCTCCGCAGGGGCGGCCGCTCCTTCTTCTTCCTCCGGCTTTACATCGCGCGGTCTGTTTGCTTTCCTCCCCGGCGGCTGACGCCAGGAGAAATACCGGCCATATGTTCGGCGGTAATAAATTGGTTATAAGCGCAAACACGACGGTTCCTGGATGGCTCTTTTAAGCCTGCCCCGGCCCTGCCGCTGAGCCAGCCCCTCTTCCCTCGGGGGGCTGAGCCCTCCCCCTGCCCCCCTCCCTTTCCCCAAAGATGCGGCGAAGCCGTTTTCTGTCTGTGCGGGGACTCCGGTCCTTTCTCCCCTCTCCCCCCCCCCCCACTACCTCCTCCCGTCGCTGCCCAAATCTTCCCTTGCTCCCCGCTCCTCCTCGGGGCAGCCCCCAACTTCCCCCAGCTCAGCCCCGGCTTCTCTTTACCAAGCTCGCCCTCTATAAATCTCTCGGTAGCCAAGGCGCTATAAAAACCCCATGGCCAGATGTGGCACGTTATTTATGTGTGAAAGCTCGTTTACATTAGATATGCTGATCCAAGCTTTGATAGCGGGGGTTTGTGCGAGATTAGAGCTGGGCTGCCAGAGACGGCTCCAGCTGCAGCCCCCCCCCTGCCCCTTTTCGGCTTGCTTTAATTGTTGGTTTGTTTGTTTTTTTTTTAATGGTTTCTTTATTTTATTTTATTTTTTAAAAGGGGTGAGGCGAAGGAAAGGTGATGGACTGGGCCGCTGTCCGACGTTCCTGAAGCTGGGTACAAAATGCAGTACCTGCTTGCAAAAGGTGTGACCCCCCTGGGAATACAGAGCTATGGAGAGGGTGCAGCTGGCTGGGGGGGCTTTCTGGGAGCCCGAGCCTCGCGGTCCAACCCCTTTCCAAAGGCTGTGGCTTAGGTGAAGACCACCAGCACATCCCCTCTGCACAGTGAGCCCTGCAGCTGCTTCCCTCCCCGAGGGGCCCTCCTTGCTGCCCACCCCCAGGGATCAGACCCCACGCAGTGGGAGGCTCTGCTGCCCCTCACCATCCCGGGGGGGCTGCAATGGTGCAAGCCGTGGGGTGTGCTCCATTTTCAGCAAAACTTTTTCCCCATATCCCCCCCAGGAACCTTGCATGGGCATCACGGGTGAGTGCTGGGGCTAGTGGGAGAGTCACAGGGGGCCTTCTACATCTCACCTCATCTGAGTTCTTGCCACCACCTGCCCTGTTTTTAAAAGCACTGGGGAGACCTTGGACTCCTCTGTGAAAATCCCCAGGGCCTAGGACAGATATCTCTTAGCTAAATACCCCGGTCACAGGCAGCTCTAACAGATAAAGTGATTGATCCTTATACTAATCAATAAAGATCTTGTTCTAGGCAATTAATAACTTTGCCATGCTTGTTTTGTTTGGATAAAATAGTGCCCAGCTTGCTGAACCCAGGGAGTGAAATTAGGGGAAAAATAATATCCTGTTGCCCTCAGAAGAACACAGATATAATTAGTGAGCTCTTTATTTACATACCTGTAAAGTCTTCAGCTTCCATAACAAGAGATTCAGCCTGGATGTCCAGGACCTGCCTCCTGCCAGTGCTCCAGAGGCAAAGCCTGATGCACCACAGGGGTCTGGGCCCTGCAGACATCCCCTGTGACAATGACAAGCTGTCTCCCAGGCTGTATTGTCAAACAAGCGGTGACTATTTAGATAATAAAAGCATTTTGTATTCATGACTGAAAAGGAAACCTTCTTGGAGGGCTCTTCAGTACCTGATGTGTGTGTCCCACCACCCCCTAAGGCTGCCAGACCCTGTGAGGAAGAGAGCAAAGTGGCTGACACAGATCTCCACACCGGTCCTGGAAATAGAAGTCTTTATTGGTGAGTCTGAGAGGCTTTCAGAGAACACATCTCACAGGTGGGGGAGAGGCTTTTCAGATGGGTATTTGTAGGTTTGTTGGGAAATGTTGCTTCAGGAAAAAGGTGGAGGAGAGGAGGAGGGGATATCTTTCTTATGTGGGTTTGTTCTCTCTTCCCAGACAGCCCCAATAATTGTAATGATTTGGTCAGGGAAGGCTGGACCCTCAAAGTATGAGGATGCATGAGGAAGAGCTACTGGATTCTTTCCAGGTCCAGGAAGAGAGGAAATAACATTGAACTGCTGCTCATCTGCATCCACTGGTGCCCCTTTGTGCCCCTGGCTCTGGGCAGGACCAAGAGGTACCCATCTCCAGGTACCCACCTCCAGGTACCCATCTCCAGGTGCCCATCTCTGTGTGACCCTCAGGAGGGAAAAGGCTTTTTTCCCCAATCCAAGGCTTCTCCAGCTTCTCAGGAGGCTCTTCCAGCTGCAGGGAGATGCCTGCCCTCCTCCAGTCACTGCACAAAGGGTAAGGAAACAACCCTTGGCTACCTCTGGAGCTGACTTTGAGCCAGCTCAGGCTACCTTGGCCCTCTGAACCCCCATTTCACCATCCCCAGTGTCCCCAGGAGGCTGGGTAGCAGCAGTCGGGGCACGGCCCCAGCACAGGGTGCAGGATGGGTGGTTTGTGCTCCTGTGGGTGTTTCTGAGCCAGTCCCTGGTGCTTTGGCCTGGCCAGAACCTGGTCCCATGAGGCAGGAAGGGGAAGCCTCGGGGGGTGGCCAAGGGGGCCTGAAGATGGGTGGTCAGGCAACCCGTGGGCTCTGTATTGTGTGGGCATCTGTGCCAGTCAGGAGCAGATCCTGAGCCTGGGCTGGCTGCACGGGGTGGGGTAGCTGTGAGCCCAAGCATTCCAGAGAGGATTTCAGATTTGGAGGCAAATATTTCCTTGTGAATCAAAGGAAAAGGCTGAAGGTTGGTGCCTGAGCTTGGGATGCTCAGGCTGCATCAGTTGGGGTGAAATCAATCTGAATTCCTTTCCTGAAGGAAAATATTTCCACTTTTCATACACACACACACACACACAGACTTCTTTTCATCAAGGTGAAGGAATTCAGCCTGACCAGCAGGACCTTCTCCCCTGGAGAGGACAGGAGCTCAGGGAAAGGGCCCACAGGGCACTGCATGTCAGGACACCTCGGGTGTTGGTGGAGAGCAGGAGCATTTTCTGAGTTGTCCCTCGTTCCAGCCTGTTTTCTATAGTGAATATAAAAGAGAACCTGGTCACCACCTAAGCCTTTGATGCCAGGGCCAGTGATGGTGGGATGGGAAGGGGGAGCACACCCACACGCTGCTCTAACAACCAGTGTGTTTGAGGAGCTTGGAGAGGACTATCTGTGCGTGTACACACCTGGGGAACAGATGGCCAGGGGCTGTCCCATGGGCTGAGCACACAGCACAACCTGCCAGTACCAAACCTGCTCCCTGCCATGGGGCTTCACGCTGAGAGAGGCAGAGGGGAGAGGGAAGAGGGGAGAGGGGAGGTGGAGCCCCTGGAGAGGCAGATGTGAAGGGGTCCTTTCTGGCCAGGTTTGATGTGGGCATCCCTCCTTAGCTGTCTCATTTTATTTGTTTTATTATTTCCAGAGGGCTGCAATGGGGAGGAGCAGGAGCAAGAGTTGGTGGGAGCTGGTGGGGCAGAGAGGTTGGTGCTGGGGGGTCAGTGGGGCCACAGCAGCCTCAAGTCACCACGTTGGTGCTCAGACACCAGCCCTTGGCCACACGGGGCTGGTGAGGGGCAGAGAGGGGTCCCCTGACATCAGGAGCTCTGCACAAGCCCTGGGGACTTGCTGGGGATGCTGCTGGCTTGTCCTGCTGGTGTCACCTGCCTGGCACTGCCAGTGCTGTTCCCAGCACAAGCAGGGATGAGGATTCCCAGTGTTTTCTATTGAAGGTCTGTGGTGAGGAGGAGCTGCCAGACCAAAAGGAAGGAGAAGAAGGGGTCTCCTGGTGATGCCCATGATGTTCCCACTCAGATTTCCTTCTTACTTCTATACAAAGCCCTTCCATCTCCTCCTCTTTGTCTCCAGCTAACCCTGGTCTTTCCACATGCACCCCAGTTTTTGGGTGGCACTTGCTGTCATGATTTTGACTTGGCTTGACAAAGAGTTCCCATGGAAGGTGATGTAGGTGGATTTAGCTCTCAGAGGACCTGCCATGGAAACAACTTGTACCCATGTGTTCAGGCTCCCCATGGGCAGCTGGGGAAGGGGGGTCCTGCCCAGGAGAGTTTGCCCAATTCTTCTAATCCTAGAGATGAAACAGATCCCCCGGGGTGCATGAGCAGGTGTGAGGGAACCAAGGGAGGTTGGGAAAAGAAAAGAAAAAGAAATCCAAGTGAAAGCAAGTGACACTGACACCTTAAACCCTGCCAGCGACGTGGGAGCCAACTAGGAAGGCACAGATAAGGAGCGCGGCGTATCGCGGGCACCCATCAATCACCCATCCATCTCCAGGAGCCCAGAGCCCCGGGTGGGGAGGCAGCTGCAGCATCACTGTCAGGAGGGATCAGGAGGCTGTTGGTGGGATGCTGACATCAGCTGAGGGGCTGGCTGGTGAGGTGGGGTTGGGATCACCCCTGCCAGGGAGGGTTTGACCTCATGCCATCCCCACTAGGGTGGTGGAGATGGGATGGGGATGGGATGGGGATGGGATGGAGATGGGACTCCCTGGCTCCAGAGCCTCTCTGGGAGGTGTGGGAGCTGAACTGAAGGGCTGCTGAGCTCCTTTTGGAGTTGGTTTCATCACTGTTCAGCTGAACTCACCCATCACTAAGGGTGCTCCCTAGGCACACCCCCAGTGACAGTGACTGCTGACCCCACTGGGCACGGCTGCTCCAGAAACACCATCAGAGCCACCTGGAGAAGAGCACATGAGGGGCTTTCCTGAAAGCAAACCTCTCCAGGTTCTCCCCATCAAGGCCCCACCACACCCAGGGAAGGGACTTCCTTGCCCTGGCCAGGTGCTAACCTGGGCTGCCCACCCCTCCATCCCCCCCTGCTCAGCCTCTGCCCACCCCCAGACCCCCACAGCTACATAAGCCCTGCCTGGGGGCTGCCCCCTCTTTGCTGCCCAGGCTTTGCTCCTTCCCAGGGCTTTCTGGCAGATGCTGACACCCCAAAGCAGGTGAGCAGAAGGCAAGGTAAAGGGGTTACACATTAACAGTGTGAGTGACTGCTCTCTCCTTCTGTCTCCTAACCCTTCCTAGTCCTGGGGACCTTGGTGCTGCTGCTCTGGCTAATGTGTAACCCCAGAGATTCCCTGCTGCCTTCCACAGGGATGTCCCAGTAGCTAAGGTGGAGATGGGGCTGTGCAGGGGACAATATTTAATCTTCCCCATCTTTGTGGTTAAATATTTTTCTAGTGCCCCTAAAGGCTTCTTTGGGGGCACAAAGCAAGCTTGGGGAGCTCTTGCAGTGAGGCTGGATCACACTGAGCCTGTTTTGAGGCTAAAACCTGGCTGCCAGGACACTAGTGTCTGCCCTGCCTGGGGTCTGGGGGCTCTGCTGCCTCCTTCTTTTTTTTGGGAATGGGCACCCCTGAGGTGCTGGGGCTGTGGGTGGTGTGGAGAACCCCCTCTGGGTGCTGGGGGGTTGCTGATTACCCAGAGCCTAAGAGGATGAGAGTGCTGCTGCAGCTCTTGTTGGCTGTGCCTTGCCACAGGGAGGATTAAAAACGTAGTGGTTGGGTTTTCTCCCAGGTGTACCTCTGGCTGCCCTTGCTGCAGTGGTGCCCTTCTTGCTTTGCACTGTTTTACTCCAAAACTTCAGTATCTGGGGTGTGAAGCCTGGGGAGAAGCAGGACAAGTCCCTGGGCAGCAGGTCTTGGCAGGTGCTGATTTAGGAAGCAGGGTGGGCAGGGGGAAGTGCCCATTTCTGTTGTTCACTCCGTGTTTTATTTCTAAGTAAGTAGTTGTGTTAGAAAACTCCTATCAAAGGTGGGTTTTGTTTGTTTGTTTTGGTGTTTTTTGGTGGGTTTTCCTTTCCTCTTAGTACAACTCAGTCAACTTCTGGCACAGTGCTACACACCCCTCTTATTCCAATAGTAGGTCACGTTGTGTACTAATCAGGATGTTAAATACTGTCTGTAAACCCAAGTTTCTCATCAAAGGGAGAGACCTGAGTGAACAGCTGAGTCAAGTAATGAATATCAGGAGGGTTCTGCTCTTCAAAGGCAGAGAGCTGTCGATCCTTTCTAAGATTAAACCCTGCTGTTTAAAAATAAAATAATAATTGGAAGTAAACCTGAAAGATTTACTTATCACCAAACATTGCTCCCACAGCAGCAGCAGCAGCAGGCTGAGTTCCTCCCCATGGGCTCAAAGAGCCCCAATCCTAGAGAGGGGCAGAGAGGAGGGGAATGGCTGCTGGGAGTGAAACCAGCCAGACTGGGGACACTGGTCTGGGGGTTCCTCAGAGAATGGGGCTCCTTGCTGGTGTGTGGGGGTGCTGGTGGCAGGGGCAGGGCAGCAGCCCTGGGTCCCATTGCTGCTGTAAGGTGTGCATGGAAAGCCAGCTGGAGGCACTAAAAATGAGGAGATTAACTGGAAAAAAGGGGAAGGAACCCCCCGGCACTCTGAGCTGTACCAGAGCAGGTCCAGCCTCCAAAAGCCAAGCTGCTCTGTGGAGCAGAGATGCAGGGGAGCAGATGAAGCTGCTGGTAGTGGTTTAGTTGGATGCTGGACACCTGACCCACATCTTCATCTGAGGGTAATTAATAGGCTGTGATGGAGGCAGAGAGATGCCAGGGCTGCTTCTCATCAGACCCAGCCATTTTGCTTTGGTTTTTTTTCCTCCCTCCCTTTCTCAGACAACACTCCTGTGTAGTGGAATGAAACCAAATGAGCTTCTTGGAGTAATTTTTGTATTTTACCTCTGTAATCTCTGGGTTTATTTAAATGTTTTCCTTGCGGTTATTTTGAGATTCTTTTTTTCTGTGTCAAACATCTCCTGTTGAATAACTCCTCAGACACTATAATTTCAGGATCAACAATGATGCTGACAATAGAGGAAAAAAATTACATTGTGAGGCACAGAAAAATGAACCCATATCCCCATCTTTATTGTGCTCTTCAGAGAGCACCTAGGTATCTGTATTCCAAACTAATGCAATGATCAGCTCCCCCTTGGCATGCTTCCTCTTTGGTTTTTACAAAAGGCAGAAGTACAGGCTGGTGTTAAACAGCTGTAGGGATGGTGAGACTGTGACCTCAGGTGGGAAGGCAGGGGATTTCAGGAGCAGAAAGGAGAAGCTCTTTGGGCTTGGGGGTGCTTGAGGCAGGAGCAAAACGTGGTTGGGGTTTCTGCAGCCCAGGACTGAACATCAGGATTTCTGGTTCCCATTTCTCCAGCCATTCCTGGAGCTGCCTGTGGCTTCAGCTGAAGCTGTGAGGCACCAGGGTAGGTGTGCCTGGAAGTCTCATGCTCCATGGTTATCAAATTTGCCCAAGATTCAGGCAGCTTTGGCAGCTTTTGGTTTCATCCTAGTGAGGCACCCTGGGGGGATGCTTGCTCGGGGTTTTCCTCTGCCCTCCTGGTTGTTACCCAATTCAAATAGGATCAGGATCCTTAAAAAAAAATAATAAAATCCAAACCACAGAAAACCACCCAACAAACAAACAAATCTCCTGAAACCCAAAGGGAAAACCCAGAGATGGTTTCCCTGCTCTCAGCAGCCCCTGCAGTCCATGGGGCACCTTGCTTCAGTGGCACCAGGCTTTTTTTTATTTTTATTTCTTTTTTTAAGCAGCAGCCCCCATCTCTGGTGCAGAGGGCTGGTGCTCAGCAGCTCCAGGCTTTGGGGCTGTTAATCATTATTCACTAAAGCAGAAGCTTGTCTGGAGCTGGGGGTGCAGTGTGCAAGCCAGAGGAGAAGATGACAGCTCAATGAAAGAGGTTCAGTGACTTGTTCTTCATGTTCTGGCCACCTGGAATATTTTCCTTGAACTTCCTGCATTCAGGCAAAAGCCCTACATTATTTTCTGAAGGACATCGGGGATAATTTTATTCATAACAGAATAAATTCTGTGACTGTCTGTAAAAGAATAAATGAAGAGACTTAACACAGCGAAGGCTGTGGAACATGTCACAACTGTGGCATTTCATTGAATATGCAGCATCTCTTTCTCGACTTGAGTGAATTGAAGAGCTTTAAATATATTCAACAACTCTTGTAACTACAAAAAAAAAGTAAAGCAAGTGCATTACTGGGGTGGCAGGTGTCAAGTGACTTAGCGTTTTAACATTTTCATTATGCTGGGAACAGTAAACAGAAAAGTAAAGGTTGTTGGGTTTTTTTTTTTTTTCCTATAAATTGCATAAAGTTTATAAATGATGCATGGTGAACCCAAAGCCAGCACAAAACTCTGGTGAGTTGAGAGAGAAAGCAATAGGAAACCATCAAGGGGCTGTGGCTTGAGTGATGGATTTATCACAGCTGAAGCTTTCCTGTCCCCTTTCCAGCTCCTGCCAAAGGATGTGTTGATCCCCCCAAGTCCCTGGCTTTGGGAAGCCCCTGGGGCAGGTGCCCAGATATTGGGGACCCCTTGACTGTGCTCTCAGTGATTGTGGCAGCAACTGCCCGAAATCCTGATGGATTGTGCCTGGGTGATGGTGCAGGTGATGCTGCAGAGGGCAGCTGCTGGGTGGGATGTTGGGGTACCACGTTCAGGACCAGCACTGGGACCAGTCTGGGGTGTTCCTCTGGTAGCTGGAATCACTGAGGAGTAGGAGGAAGGAGAGTCTTGGGGGAAGGGGACCTTTCTTGAGGTGGATGTACCACAGGGATGTGATGGTGGAACCAGGTGAGCAGTGGTGTCCCTGCTGCTGGAGGGACACGGTGGTGCTGTGCCTCACCTCTGGTGGTCCCCCATGTGTATGTCTTGGTGGGACCAGAGCTGTAACCATCTGAGGGGTGGCTTGGCCTGACAAAACACTGAGGGTTGGCTCCCTGAAGCTGCAGGAGGGATCCATGGTACTCCTCTGAAGCCCCAAGCCTCAGAGCCAGGTCCTGCCCACCCAAACCCCTGCCTGCTGCTCTGCTGGCATGGCCCAGCCTGGCAGAACCCCTCTGTGGGTGCTGAGCAAAGCCCTGTGCTTCCCAAGCTGTGCCAGGGTGCTGGATGGGACTCCCAGGCTCGGGAGCTCTCAGCATCTGTCAGAGGCTGAAGTGGCTCTTGGGGTGTTTAAAGGTTGAGTGCTGCTGCTCCACACGGGGGAAGCAGATTCTGCTAAATAAAGAGAGGGGCTTAGGAATAAATTGCAGGTTACAGGAGGAGCTGGATCAGAATATAATGCTGCTGGACCTGGTGCTCCAGCCATGTCGCTCCCAAAGGGACTTTGAGGCTTTGCCCTCTAAGCCCTGGTGGCTTCGTGGGGAAAGGAGGGGTGGGAGTAAGAGGAGGGATGGCAATCAACCAAGAACCCACTTCTCCAGGCAGAAGGAAGCCAGTAGTAGTCCTGCTGCCTGTTAGTTGCTGCACATTTAATTTTTCCCCTCCAGCTGCTCTGTAAGTAGCACAACACAGCCCATGAAGGAGGCATGAACCTCCTGCCACCAGCTCTGTCCCCTAGCCCCAGTGCCCTGCTGTACAACATGGGATTTATAAAGCTATATTCTTCCTTAATAACTGAAGACACTGTTTTACTGCCTGGGAGATTGTGTTTAATTCCAGCAGCTCCCCACATGGTGAAGGCAGCACATTTTGATTCAGTTCTTGTCCCCTATGAACAGCTATGGATGGTGCTTTTGTAGTGCTGTTACAGTTTGTGATTGGCAGAGAGCCTTTTGGAGGGACTGAAATAACAAATATAACTCCTGCCCCCAGCTTGTTTTATGTGAGTGCAGATTGGTTCCATGCTTGTTGGTGTTCAGTCCTTCCCAGCAGCTTGGCTCTGCAGGGAGCTGGAACTTGGGTGCTGGGATGAAAGCAGTGCTGGGCTGGCCTCAGCATCCTTGGGATGCAGCAGCTCTCCTCTCCAGGCCTGTGGCATCTCCTGGCTGTGGACATCTCTGTGTGAAATGTGTTTCTGGTGCTGTCAGAGAGCTGCCATGCTGGCAAAGTGTTTGTTCAGGTGTCACAGAACCATAGAATGGTTTGGGCTGGAAGGGACCACTGAAGCTCATCTGCTCTGTCTGGTGTCATGCTCCAGGAGGCCATAAAACCACACTCAGGACTTCCTGATGCCTTTTACTGGAAATCCCAGAACCCACACCTAGTTTTTCAGAGCCTTCTTTCTATTAAAGTCTCATGGGATCTCTGCTTTGGTTTTAAGGGGCAGAAAAGTTGCTGGCACTGCTGCCTGTAGTGGCTACATGGAAGTAGGTGTGTTCAGAAAGCGTGGCCACCTGCAGATGAATGTAGAGAAACCTGCTGCATTTTAAACCCCACGTTGTGTTTGGAGCAGAGCTTGTTATTTTCCAGAGCTTGCTGTTACTTGTTTGCACAAGAGAAGGATGGCAAAGGCAGCTGCTCCCTGGGCTGTGGAAAGGCAAAGGAGATTGAAGGTGTTGGACCACGAGGGTGGGGGGCACTTGGGGGTCAGACCCCACTGGGGTCAAGCTGGGGAGGAATTTTCAGATGTTGGCATTGCCCTGTCCAGCCTCTTGTGGGCATCAGGAGAGTCCTGCTGGGGGTTTTGTGAGTCAGGGCTTGTGGTGGCCAACACTCAGTGCTGCTAAAAATGTGATTTAAGAAGAGTCTCTTCTACAGGCTGCGTTGCCAGCTGTGGAGAATCCTCACTGTACCATCTGTCCTTTTCTCTTAATGCTGCCTGGGTAGTGCCAGGGCAACCCCGGTGTATGTAGCAACACTTGAAAAAAAAAAAAAAAAGTTTATTTGGTGGTTCCTCTTACAGTTTCTCAGAGTGGGGGCTGGTGGGGATGGGTCCTAGGAAATTCTGTTTCAAACCTATGTGTCCACGGTTCAATAATCCAGCTGGCCAGAGAGCTCAAAATATAAGCACACAAGAATTAAAATAAAAGCACTTAAGTGCCCAGGCGGTGCCAGCTGATGAGGAGGGAGCCTTCTGGTGTCCGGAGGGAAGGCTGGGGATGCTCTGGGGATGCTGACAGTAGAAGGCGGGACAGAAAAAGTCTGGAGGAAGAGAAGGAATGAACAGGAAGAAGCGGCAGAGTAAGGGAAAGAAAAAAAAGTCCCCGGAGAGGAGGCAGCAGTGGCAGAGGTTGTCAGTGCACTCCTGGGTGCCTGTGCCTGCCGAACCCGCCGGTGCCGTCCCCGGGGCCGGGGATGCTGGAGCGCGGAGCCGGTGGATGCGGCGATCTCCGGTGACACCGTGTGGCAGGTCCCCGCATCTCCGCGGACACCCTGTGGCAGGTCCCCGGCAGCTGCAGCAGCAGCCCAACAAAGCGGGTTTTACAAAAAAACCAAACCAAACCAAAACCCACCCCAACTTTGTGTCCTTTCCAAACACCTTCCGAGCACTGAGCGCTGTCGCTCGGCGGAGGGGGGGTGCTGGGGACAGGCGGGTCTTTATTCTTCCTGCAGAGGGGAAAAAATGAAGTTACTCACTGCTGCTGCAAGACAAACCCATTAATAAAGGCAGGGAGACCTTTCTGTGGCCCTCGCAGGGCTGGAAGTGTATTTTGGGAGACAAACATTCGCTTGCTCAGAGCAACGCCCAGAGCCGCGAAGGCACTCGCTGTGCTGGGAGGGTGTCTGTCCTCCTCGGGAGCTGGGACAGGCGGAGAGCAGAGTTAAAGGAAGATTTAGAGCTCAGGAAAGAGCCCCCAACAATAGACAATGGATCCATTTAAGGGACAACAAACAACTTTCTGCCCTTGTGAGTTTGTCCCATTGAAGTCACGGGGTGAGCGCTGCGGCGGAGGGGAATGAATGGGTGTTTTACTCTCGGTTTCGAGGGAGCCAGGGTTTTACCCACTGTGCAGCCACTTCAGATGCTCTGGCATTTATTTTATTTATTTATTTATATTCAACAGGATCAGGGCCAGAGAGAACGGGAACAAAAGCATCACATTTGCTGTCAAAAAAGGAAGGAAGGAGGGAGAGAAAGGGCTTTAAAATAGGGCACAGATGGGAAAATATGAATATTCTGGCTAAGAAAGCTGAGCAGAAAGGGACCCAACGTCTTCCAGAAACGGCACCAAACCGGGGGAGCTGGGGCAGCCCCCCATCCAGAGTACCGGTGGCTCAGGAGGAAATGTGAGATGTGATGGAAAGCTGAGATCTGTGCCCAGCACAGACAGGTCCGTGTCTCGGGCACCCCTGGGTTAAGTGCATATGGTTGGCCAGAAACCTGTGGCAGTGGGGGAATTAAGGCTGGTGGTGCAAACAAGGGGAGAAAATTTAAGATGAAAATGTTCTGGGGTCTTTTGTCCTGTTTCTGTGTTGTTCTGCTGCCTGCGACTCGGTGTGCTGTGTCTGGGGAGTTTTGTGCAGGAGCAATGAGGAGATGAGATAAAGCAGGATTCTTCTGGAGACAGGGACGAGTTAGAAAACGTTTCCTTCTCCTCTAATTCCCACCCTGGCTGCCAGATGCAATAAAGCTGTCGAAGGACATGGGCTGCTCTACGGAGAGATGCTCGGGCTCCCCGAATTTCATTTGTCATCTTTCTGTTGAGTTGTATGTTCTGGGAACGGGCTCTGAGACTTGGAGAACCTACAAGAAAGCTAAAGGATTTTTCTGGACTTTAGGAAGTTAAAAATAGAAGTGATTTGAGAATTGAACAACAAAAAAAGCCAAGCCCCAACCCCCCACCGCCCCAAAGAAAAAAAAACAAAACAAAAAACTTAGAAACCAAACACAAGCCCCCAAGTAAACCAGACTTGAAACTGGGCAGGGTGAGCAGGAGATGTGGGGTGTGCAGGATGGAGATGCTCTGCTCCTCTGCTCCACTGCCTCAGCTTTTGCTCCTGGAAGGACTCCATCTGTTTCAGGTGTGTCTGAGCTTGTTTCCACCAGTAAGTGTTTTAAATCGGATAATCATGGGGAGGTGATGGTTTTCCCCACGCAACTGATGATGCCAAGATCACTTGTTTGTAATCAGCACAAAATCCACCTCGCTCACCTCTCCTCTCCCCGTGATGTTTTTATTTGTGCCATTTGGGGAAGCAGATCCTGTGGCTCCCGGGGGGCTGGCAGGGTCCTGCGTGGCAGCAGGGATGCTGCCAGGAGCTTTGCAGCATCCAGAAAAATCCCCAGAGCTGCTGCTCCCCGCCCCTGCTCCACCAGCTGCTCTGTGCGCGAGGTTAATTAGCGCCATTAATGGTGAATGCTCTAATTGCAGACATTTACTGGGGGACTTTATTATTATTGTTTTCCTGCTGCAATTGTGCCGAACGCTTGGGTGTCTCTTTATTAAAGGAAATGAAGCTGCAATTAGTCACAGCCTAATCCCAGTGCTGGCAGGAGACCTGCGGGGACCTGACGGGAGCCAGGGGGCCCTTGACAGCTCCTGTCATTCCCTCACTCCCCGCCTAAAAGACGAGGTTTTTTGTTGTTTTATTTTTTTTAGGGGGGAACTGCTGTAATTCTGAGCCCGAAGCAGCGCGTTCGGCAGGGAGGTTTGCAGCAGGCGAGGCGAGGCAGGGTGTGCTGCCCAGCCCCAGGTTGTGATGTGCATCAAAAGCAAACAAAGCCTCAGCCAGGCCCCTGGGAAGCCCCGGTGGGGTCAGCTCTGCCTCCGGAGAGATATGGTAATGAATTTCTCTTCTAAGTGAAATTAATGCACAGATTGTATAAGTACAGTCGTCCTGCGCTCCCGTATGCGATATGAAGATGTGTCTGAGAGTTTCATCCATACTCTGGGTGACACTATTCATACAAGTTTATCTCTTTTATGGGTTTGAAGCTTTTTTTCCAGATACATATCAAAGACCCTTCCTTGCTTCCAACACGAGTAATATATGCTGGCACAGCTTATAATAAATCATCTCTGTTCCCTGCACAAGCTCTAATACAGCCATCTGCCTTTCAGGCCGGGTCTGGTACCCCAGCAGTGTTTCCTGCCTGGGCCAGGTGCCTCGGGTCCAGCCCTGGGGGCTCAGCCCATCAGCCTGCCAGGAGATGCCAAAGGGAAGAAGGGTCGAGTTCCAGGCCCATTCTTTGGGTTTCTTTGCCTTCCAGAGAAGAGTGAGGGCTCCCGACTCTGTCTCTTGCCCTTTCCCCAGCCACGGGGGTTCTGCTGCAGGGTGTGGGGGTGCTTTTGTTTTTCCCTTGATGGTGAGGGGGTTATTGGGGTCCTGGGCTGAGAAGGGGTTGGTAATGCCTGACCCACACTTTCCTCCTTGCAGACCGAACCTTTACCCTCGGGCTCTGCCTCACAGGGACCCAGAAACGCACCCACTCACACCCGTGGGTGCTGCTGAACTCCTCCAGGCTGCCAGCACACGTAGGGTGATGCCCTTATTGGGCTGCCAGAAAAGGTTTTTCCAAGGGAAATGTTGCTGTTCACAGGGTGCAGTCAGGTTCTCTTTAAAATCACTGATTTTGAGTTTATAGAGTGCATTTTCCACACCTAACGTGCTGCAGCCAGGGTATCTGTTGATTTCAATATTTTATTTTTTTTTTCTTTCACCTTGGCATGTCTTTTATCAGAAATCATTTTGAAACTTTTTAATTTATGGGCTTTTATTGCAATACTCAATTCATCCTGAGTAGTCTATTATTAAGTGTTCTAGAGGCTCTTATTGTCCTTTATCAGAGGATTGTATCTCTGTGCAATTCATCTGTAGTCATTCTTCATAGGGAAAATCTTTCATATTAGGTTTCTTTCATCACTCGATGACAACTCTTGAATACATCATTATTCAGCAATGGGTTTAGAAGTTATAATCATTAGGCAATTTTTCATATAATCTGATTTTATAAACTGTTTCCTTTTATTATCTTTTGATGGAAAACAGTAAATGCATCTGTCTGTTTTGATCCTCTCTGATAACAGTAATAGAAAAACTAAGTAAGGACATCTCACTGAGGAAGCAGCCCGGCTGCGTTTCTGATGTGCACAGAACCAGAGCTTGTTTGGCACAAACACCCACAGGGTGACACCACGGATCTTGTGGTCTCCTTCCCCACTCTTCATTTTCCCTTTTTCCTGTCTTTTTACTGTGATCCATTTGTTTCCTTTCCCAAATGTCCCTATTCCCACTGGGAGGAGTGGTGCCAGACTGGTCAAACTGGTACCAAACCAGTCACAGGGTTTGCTCAGGTGAGTGCAGAGCCCGGGCTGTGTCCGGGGGAGCTATAGATCAGATTTCTTTCTGACCACCACAGGAATCAGCATCAGCCTACCAGGGAGCTTTTGGGACTCCCTTCTAGAGGTGTTGATTAATTTTATTATTTTTTTTATTATTTTTTAATGTGCTTTTGATAACTCTGGGAAATCTATGGCAGTCTGCTTGTTTGCCATTTTTTTCCCTATTAAGAAGCTTTTTTGTCTCTTTTTCTGAAAGAAAGGTCAGCTCTACAGCTGGAGGTGAAAAATGGTTAAATCAGACCCCCACATTTCTTCTTCCCCTTGGGAACCTGGGGCAGGGGGTGCAGATCCAAGCATCCTGCTGCCACGGGGGGGGATAAAGCCAGCCCAGAGCTTCAGCACTCCTCTGCTCCTGGGCCCTGAGGTCCATGCAGAGATATTCACCCTGCCAGCCACCCTTTTTGGGACATCTCCCCGTTTCTGGAAGGTTAGAAATAGTTCTCTGAGAGCAAGGATGAGTGTGGTACCCTGAGGGCAGGAGCCTGCCTGGAGCTGGGGTTGCTGCAGGTCGGTCAGGGCTGCCGCCTCCCCAGGGGTGTCTCCCCCATGTCCTTAAAAATGCCCAGAGCTGCTCTGGATGGAGCAGGATGAGCAGAGCAGCGTTCCAGGTGTCCCTGGGCTTTGGCAGACCCGGTGCTGCTGGTTCTGGGGGTGCTGATGGCCAGAGGGATCTCAGGGACTCAGACCCCGTCCCTTTGCCTTCGGGATGTGCAGTGTGATCGTGTCTGGAACTTGTCCCTCTGAGGTGAGAGGGAGCTGGGGTGACAGGGGACCTCTGAGGGGTGGCTGTGGGTTCCCAGGGGGGGGTTGGGGGTATTTAAGTCTCTTTCTAGCACGGTAGAGAAGCTGTGATTAAACTACATCATTTTCAGCCTGCTGTGGCCATCCCCTCCTCCTTCCCCAGGCGGGGAAGCTCTGCCTGCTCCTCCGACACTGGAAATTTTGGGGCAATCGCCTTTTTTCTTCTTCCCTCCCCAAAAAGAGGAGCCGTGGCAGGGCTCCAGCCCGGGCTGGCTGTGGGAGGTTTGATGTCTTATTCATCCTGCAGTGACATGAGCCAATAAAACCTTGTTGATCCACAGCTCAGCTCCTGACGCCTCTAATCCGGCGGCAGATAGCAAACAGATAGCGGGGACACTGAATTTTCTGGAGTTTATTCGAGAACAGAGCGGGAGATAACGTGTCACAGAGCAAACACGCGGTGCTGCTCTAAATACAGAAATGAATCGCCCTTCATTAAAAACCAAACTCTGCAAGAGGCGGTTCCGTGAGCGGGCTCTGTCTGGAGGCGGCGGGGCCGCACAGCTCCGGGAGCAGCGGAGCGAATGCGGCGGATGCCACCTCCCGGCACACCGGGAACATGCAGGGAGCTGCGGCTGCCCGAGCGGGCCGGAACCGGGACACGGGAGACGGGGAGACGGGGACTACGGGACAGGGGGATACGGGACAGGGGATAACGGGACCGGGATACGGGACATGGGACACGGGATACGGGACACCCACACTGCTGCCACACCTTCCTTCCCCACCTTCCCCACCCTGTGAGCTGGGACACCTCGGGGCCCTATCGCTTTTTTTTTTTTTTGGGGTTGTTTGGTTTTTTGTTTGTTTTTTGTTGGGTTTTTTGTTTTGTTTTTTGGTTTTTTTTTGTTGTTGTTGTTTTGTTTCTTTTTTGGGTTTTTTTTTGGTTTTTTTGTTTTTTCGGGTTTTTTGGGGGGTTATTTGGGTTTTTTTGTTTTGTGTTTTGGTGTTTTGGAGTTTTGGTTTTGGGTTTTTTTAGCATTTTTTGTTTTTTATCTTTTTTTTGTTTTGTTTTTTCTTTTTTGTTTGTTTCTTTTGGTTTTTTTCTGTTGGGTTTTTTTAGGTTTTTTTTGTGTTTTTTGTTTTGTTGGTTTTGTTTTGTTTTTGGTTTTTGTGTTTTTGTTTTTTCTGTTTTTGTTGTGTTTTTTGTGTTTTGTGGTTTTTTTCTTTTGTGTTTCGTGTTTTTTAATTTTTTTGTTTTTCGGGTTTTTTGTTTGCTTTTTGGTTTGTTTTTGGGTTTTTGGGTTTTTGTTTTGTTTTTTTGTTTTTTTTTTGTTTGGTTGGTTGGCTTCTTTTTGGTTTTGGGGGGTTTTTTGTGGTTTTTTTTATTTTTTTATTTTTTGTGTTTTTTTGTTTCTTTTGGGTTTTTTTTTGTTTTGGTTTTTGGTTTTTTGGGTTTTTTGTTTTTTGTTTTTTGTGGGGTTTTGTGGGTTTTGGGGGGTTTTTGGTTGGGGATTTTTTTGTTTATTTGGGGTTTTTTGTTTTTTGTTTGTTTTTTTGGTTTCTGTTTTTCTGGTTTTCTGTTTTTTTATTTTTATATTTTTTGCTTTTTTTGTTGTTTGGGTTTTTGTGTGTGGCGGCTTTGTGCGGTTTTTTGTTGTTTTTTTTCTTTTCGGATTTTTTTCTTCTTCTTCCCCCCCCCCCTCCCCCACCTTTGCCCCATCTCCCCTCCGGGTCTCAGCCACCTCTCAGGACACCAGCATCCTCTGATGATCCTGAAGGTCTGTTCCAGCCCCGATGATTCCACCCTCTCGGATCTGTCTCCTGCCCGGGGGTTCCCCTGTGCCCGCAGTGACCCCTGGGGCAGGGCAGGAGGCCAGGAGGGGGTTCGGAGCGGGTGGGTGTGGGGTGGTGTCTGTGACCCCCACACCTCAGTCTGGAGCCCAGCACCGGTCCCGGGGGGCTCTGCAGGGGCTGACCCAGGACCGGGGCAGCTCCAGCCCTGCCCTGGGCAGCCTGGGCCAGGCCCTGACAACCCTTTCCAGGCAGAAATTGTTCCCCAGCTCCAACCTAAACCTCCCCTGGCACAACTTGAGTTGTGCCCAAAGTTCCTCTTGTCCCATCCCTTGTTCCTTGGGAGCAGAGCCCGACCCCCCCTGGCTCCAACCTCCTCTCAGGGGGTTGCAGAGAGCCACAAGGTCTCCCCTCAGCCTCCTCTGCTCCAGGATCAGCACCCTCAGCTCCTTGGAAAACTCCTGCTCCGGACCCTTCCCCAGCTCCTTGGGGAAGGAAGCTCCAACATCCTTCTTGTCACCAGGGGCCCAAAACTGACCCCAGGATTCCGGGGCCCCCGGCCTGGGGGGTGCCCATGGTCTCAGGGTTTGTTCTCCAGTAGCTGCCACCCCCCCTTGCTCAGTGTCCCTGTGGCTGCAGAGCTCCTCCTGGGGGGGACAGCGGGGGGCTGGGGGCTGCAGGAGGAGCAGGGTGAGGCAGCCTGGTTTGCTTGGGGGGGGGGCACTGGGTTTGGGTTCATATGAAGTGCCCACCTGAGCCCCTCTCATTTACCTCTGTTCTCTCTTTTTCTCTTCTTTCTTTTTCTCTTTTCTCTTTTTCTTTCTTCTTTCTTCTTTCTTTCTTTCTCCTTTTTTCTTTTTTCTTCTTTTTTCTCTCTTCTTTTTTCTCTCTTCTTTTTTTCTTTCTTCTTTTTTCTCTCTTCTCTCTTCTCTCTTCTTTCTTCTTTTTCTTTTTTCTTTTTTCCTTTTTCCTTTTTCCTTTTTCCTTTTTCCTTTTTCCTTTTTCCTTTTTCCTTTTTCCTTTTTCCTTTCTCCTTTTCCTTTTTCCTTTCTCCTTTCTCCTTTCTCCTTTCTCCTTTCTCCTTTCTCCTTTCTCCTTTCTCCTTTTTCCTTTCTCCTTTTTCCTTTCTCCTTTTTCCTTTCTCCTTTTTCCTTTTTCCTTTTTTCTTTTTCCTTTTTTCTTTTTCCTTTTTCTTTTTCCTTTTTTCTTTTTCCTTCTTTCTTTTTCCTTCTTTCTTTTTCCTTCTTTCTTTTCTTCTTTCTTCTTTCTTCTTTCTTCTTTCTTCTTTCTTCTTTCTTCTCTTTTTTCTTTTTCTTTTTCCAGGTGAACTGAATCCGATTCCCTGGGCAAATATTTGATGCGCAGCAACTCCTGTGTGCCTTGGCAAGCTCCAGGTGTGCAACCCCAGACCTCACCTTTCCGGAGGGGTTTAACACTTTCTTGGAATCCCCACAGAAAGGTCGGGACAGGGATAACGTGCTGGGCAAAAGCCACACCACCCATTGCTTCCCGGGGTCCCAGGAGAAGGCCCTGGGGGTCTCCACCACGGTGGTCCCGGGGCATCTCCTTGCTCTGGGCTGCAAACAGGGGGTGAGACCTGGTTCTGAGGGATGGAGCAGGCTGCAACAGGGAACAGCAATCCTACCTGGTTCTGAGGGATGGAGCAGGCTGCCAGCAGGGAATCCTACCTGCGGGTCCCTTGGGGTGAGCCCTGTCCATTGCCCCCTCCCCAGGGGAGGTTTTCCTGCTGCGGGTGCCGGGTGGGAGCATCCCCGGGGCGCAGCGCCCGCAGCACCTCCCGGGAGCGGCACTAGAGGGAGCAGCCGCCGGCACAGCCCCGGACGGGGAGATCACTCATGACTAGTTTTGTTTTTTTAGTTTTCCCTCCCTTCCTCTTTTTCCAGTCTCGAAACCTTTTGGGTTGATCCTAACAACCGTCTCGGCACGCCCGGGCCCGCTCCAGAGGTGTGAGTGGAGAGACGAGTGGGTCACAGAGCTGGTACCACCCCAATGGCTCTGCCTGAGAGAAGAAAACTGCCCCAGCCCTGAGCTTTTTAGCTGAGAAATTCCTTGTTGAGAAAAATTACTTTTTTCCCCTTTATCTAAAAAAAAAATCCAAAGCTTTGCTGAAAACGTGCATGTGGTGGGGACAGAGTGCTGGCAGCCCATAATGTTTCTCTTTCTTGCCAAAGCATCCCTGCTGGACTGAGCTTCCATCTCCAAACTTCAGACGTTGGTATTTCTCAAAATGATGGCTGGTAAGATAAAGACACCTCCTTCAGCTCTGCTTTGCATTGCCCTTAAATCCAGAGACACTGCTAAATAGGAAAAAAAGAAAAAAGAAAAAGCTTTAATGTAAAAATAAGTCTTTTCCCAGTGTCTGCTTTTTGCTGAGGATTTCCAGGAATGAACAGCATTTCTTTTTCTGCTCAGCTGGACTTTTCCCCTTGGCATTGCTCCTGTCCCTGGAGGTGTTCAGCCCCCCCAGGGCTACCTGGCCATGCAGAGGGGGACACAAGGTGTGCAGCACATCACTGCTCCTGAAGGTCCAGTCTGGGCTCTGGCTCCCTTTACCCTGCCCAGATCTGCCCAGGGAATGAACCTGCTGCTGTGTGGGGTTTTTTTTATTCCAGAGGAGACTGAGGCAGCACGTTGGAGCCAGCTGGTCAGTGTCCTGCCATGTGCTGGGTGTACTGGAGGCTGCTGTTCCCTGGATAAACGTTCTGGTACCTCCCTCCCCCTCCACATGGATGCACCTGAATTTGCTGTTGGCTTCTGCTTGTTCAGGTGAAGGCTCCAGGTGCTGTTGGAGGGTCGAGCATCCATCCCCAGGCCCTGCAATGACAGCAGCACCACCAAAGCCCTGGACTCCCTCTCTGTGCTGTGCTGAAGAGACACAGGGGCTCTCAAAGGCAACTCATGAGAAAATGCCCATCAGGAGCATTCCTGTTGCTTCTGGGAGCCTGGGCAAGGGATGGGAAGTGGTGCAGTGAAAAATGTCCCTTCATGGAGCCAAGCCCCTGGCCGGGCAGCAGCAGTGGGGCTGGGGGCTGCAGCCAGGTTCCCACCCAGACACCTCCTGCAGCAGCACTTCTGGTGCAACCGGTTCCTCTCTGGGCAGAGATGGTATCAAGTTTGAAGTTCAGGCTCTATTGACAGAGATTTCTGTCAACAAAAAAGGTGTTGAAGGACGAGGTGTTTGTGGAAGAAGTCACAAAGAGGTGAAAGATATCCCCTTCAGGAGTCCCTGTTCTCCCAGCTCAGCCTTTGCTTGGTGTGGAGGTGTTGGGGCTCTCTTCTCCTCCTGCCCCAGTCTGGCTCTGCAGGCACCCACCCTGGAGGTGATGGTGGTGACACTGGTGACACTGGGAGGTGATGGAGCAGCTGAAGGGGACCAAAGCCTGCAAGCTGCTGAGGTC
This sequence comes from Calypte anna, assembly GCF_003957555.1. NCBI lineage: Eukaryota > Metazoa > Chordata > Aves > Apodiformes > Trochilidae > Calypte > Calypte anna. Next base: position 769,364 of record NC_044246.1, read on the forward strand.
CAGGGCTTTGTGGCTTCCCCAGACTATCTGGGGACTTGGTTGTTCTAAGAAAGAGGCAATGGTGGCTGTGCTGAGCAGGGAGCAGCAGCAGAGGAAGGGAGAGGAATGAGATGTTGGAAAGGGAGTTTTCCCTGGTGGGGCACTTGTCTTCTCCCTGGCTGGGTGGGGTTTTTTCTTTTTTTTTCCCCTGTGGAGCTGTCTCCTCAGTGGGGCTGGGGATGGCACCCTCAGGACGTGGTCTGGACCTGGTCTGTGGAAACCCCTCTAGATAGAGTAATTAGGGGCACTTCTGGGAGCTTCTCCTGTGTCCTCATGGCAGCTCAGAGGAGCCCCTTCCTCAGGGTGGGGGCTCAGCTCAGGGTCTCCCCCAGACTCTGCCTCTAAATGCTAGAAAATTAATATTCTGGGGGCTGCTGTTGATGTTTGCCAGGGAACAAACAAGTGTGTATGGGGAGCACTGAGCAATAAGGGTCAGAAAGACAAGAGGGAGGGATGGAGGGATGGGTGGATGGATGGATGGATGGATGGATGGATGGATGTAGGGGTGGATGGATGGATGTAGGGATGGATGGATGGGTGGATGTGGGGATGGATGGAGGGATGGATGGGTGTGGGGATGGATGACCCCTGCCAGTGTCCTCTCAGAAAGCTGAAAGAGGTGTTCAGCCTCCCAGGTGAGATGGCAATCCCAGGGGATTTCAACCTTCAGGCTTTCTGGGGCAAACTAATCCCTCTCTGGTTTATCAGGGGCTTTATTGAACATCATGTCACAAGTCTCCATCTGGAGAGAAGATTCACTGCCAGGAGGGGCACCAGACCCTGTCTGCACCTCTTGTGATTGCTCCTTGCTTTGCTTGAGAGCTCTGGAGAATGAAATTAATTTAAAGCGTTATTCTTCAGATAGCTGTAATAGAAAGAAAAATAGGGCATTGTGTCTGCTCTTGAGATAATGATCAGAACAGGAGAGTGAGAGGCTGAGCCCAGGCTGTTCTTACATCTCTCCCAGCCCTGGGCTCAGGTAGCCCAGCAGGGATGTTTTAGGGCTTTCATGTTGTTGTTTTAAGGCTTTTTACTCCCAGCCCCAAGCAGGGGGAGCAGAAGGTGCTGTCTTCGTGTTGTCTGGGGCTTGGACCATCCCCTCCCTTCCAGAGGTGCCCAGGACCCAGGTGTGAGCCCCAGGATGCCTTTGCCCAAGTAAGAGCAACACTGAATTTCCTTTCTTCGTTCATGTGTCACTACCTATTTTCACCCAATTTCCTGCAGCACCAGTGTGTGACATTTCCCCCTGGACACCGATTCACCTCCTGCAGCAGGGACCCTTGTCTTGTCTAAGCAGGGCGAGCAAACAGTAAAAAGCCCATTCAAAAGAAGAGAAAAGGAAACAAAGGAAGCAGCCCAGCTTTGGCAGCCAAGAGTAGCTGAGGGTCTGGTCCATGATGTTTGAATTTTCACGAGGATTCACGTCAACGGGTTGCAATCCCAAGATGCTAAATGCCACTTGCCTCTAATTGCATTGTTTCCGTTGATCTCTGATGAAATTATTTATATGTACAACAAGCCTCTTTGGCTGAAATAGGCTTTAAACTTTATAGGAATTTTCCATATGCTTGTTTGCTAAAAAGAGACTCGACAGGAGCAGATTTGAGTCATTCCCCCCCTTCCTCCTCTCTCCAATTAATTCTGTTTTCTTTCGCTCCCTCTCATGTATTTTTACTCTCTCCCTCTTCTCGGGCAGTGCCAGCAGCTGAGCAGGAAGGGTGGCTGGAGGGAGGCCAGGCTTTGCTTCAGATCATTTCTCCCCAACACACTCTCTGGGCTCTGAGAAGCCAGATTCTGTTTGTCATTTGCTCTGCTCCCCCGGCGCCGTGCCAGGGCGATGGGATTGCTGATGGATTTCCAGCTTGCCTCGTGGAGCTGTGCACAAGGTTTTCATAAGCACATTAATCTTAAAAGAAAAACTGTCAGAAGCAAACAATGCCCCTATGAATGATGTTGTAAAGACACATACTAACTCTAAACATCCATTACCAAAGAATATTAACTTATAGAGGAACTCCATTTCCTCCTCCTCCTTTTTTTTTTTTTTTTTTCAGAGGTACCTGGAACCCAAAGTACTTCCACATTGGAAAATTTGCTCCGAGACATGAAATTGCCCGAGATAAACCCCCTCAGCAGGATCTTACCCAGCAAAGCCACATCAGAGCTGAAGCTGGGCTGGAGAGGGGGGGTCTGCAGGCTCCTCTCCAGGTTCTGCTCCCTTTTTGAGGTCCTCCCGTGCTCCCAAGCACTTTGCAGCTGGGTCAGGTCTGGCAGAGCTGCTCCAGAGGAGGGAAAGCAGCTGTGGCTACCAAGCCTCATCCCATCTCCCTTCTGCCTGGGAGATGATAGAATCATCACAGAGTTGGTGTTAAGGCTCCCTTGGTGGTGGGTTTCTGCACCCCCCTGCCCCCATGCACACACACTCTTTGTGTTTGCCAGGGAGCAGCCTGTGTGGCAGGGATAAAACATCTGAGATCGCTTTAAATGTCACTTGGAACCAGGCCAGCCAGCAAAGGCAAGGAAAAGCTGGTAGCTTGTTTTAATTTAATGGTGTTGAAGTGTTCTACTGCAATTAAGCATCTGAAAATTAAACAGAAACAGTCATTAAGTCTGGCGATACAAACCCGCTAGACCAGAGAATATAAATTATTTCCAATGGTAAATGCCAGAGCAGTGTTTATGATAGGGATGTTTCCCCTTATTAGCCATTATCTGTTGTTTTAAATCAGAGGAACTTAATCCTGAGGAAATTAATAGCTGCAGATGTGGAATCTGGGGGCCTGGAGCAGGTCACCCATTCCCTCAGAGGGAGGGCAATAAGTACATGGCAGGGGTGGGCATGGACCCTCTGGAAGGTTTCCCTGTCCCTCTGTCCCACCCTGCAGCCACCCCAGGGAATTCCCTCCTCTCCTGCACAAGCTGGGGACTCATTTTCCCCCAGCCATGTTTTTTGCCACCTTTCCTGCACCTGGCTGGCAGCAGCTTGTACCCCCAGGGGGCTCCTAGGGGACTTGCCCTTTGCTCACCCCAAATTATCCTGTGTCTGGGGGGCAATAACCTGGCCCTGATTCCCCTGGGGGCCTGCAGCCCCCTGGGCAGAGCCAGGCTGCCCCAGGGACAGGGTTCTGGGGGAAGAACTGATGCTTTTAGGCCATCAAGGAGTGAGCCCAGGACACAGAGAGCTTGCTGGGAGAAGGCAGAGGCATCTTTCTGCCTGGGAGCAGCTGGATCCCTGCCTCTGGTCTGCAAGAGCTGCTCCCCCCTGCTGAGACCACCGAGGGGCAGTCAGGACCCCAGGCCCCCAACCCCTCCTCTTCCTGTAGAATTTCTTTGCCGAGGTTCAGCTTCCCTCTGCCGTGGGCAGGAGCCAAGCTCTGACTCAGGTGAGCACATAAATATTTGCTCAAACTCCTTGTCTTTCAGCAGAAGCATGTGCTTACCTCTAATGGGCTGCAGGGAGACTTAAGCCTGGCTGTAAAGTCCAGAATGTGTTCTAAGTGCATTCCTGACCCAGGGCTCCTGGATCCATTGACGTGAACAGAAGGATTCCCCATTGGCTTTACTGGGATTGGGTTTTTTTAATTATATTTTTTTTTTTTTTTTCCTGAAATGGAGTCCAGATCTCGTGAAATAAATACCCATGGCTTTGGAGATGTGGAACCACACGGAGACTCATGAATCCTCGTTCCCAGAAAAGGATCCAGCTTATTCATGTGCCTGCATCATGTGTGTTAAATTCTCCGACATCTACCACAATTCTAGGATGTAAATGGGAAACAGAATTAGATACTGTGCCCCGACATCACTCTGCTATTGATGCCCTGGAATTAAGAGCAGGAAGCTGTTTGTCTGCAACCTTGACAAACTGTACTTACATTTTCCTCTTGGATTGTTTCGTTCTCGTTTTCCCCTTTAGGACTGGCTCTGGCTCTCCAGGAGGAGCTGGGGCTGAGGGGAAAAGCTGCTCTCTGCCATGGGGATGCCACGGGATGGGGATGGGGAGGTGGGGGCAGGATCTGGCACTGGGTGCAGGGGATGGGGAGCTGGGCTGGCTGGGTGTCCAGGGATCCAATGACCCCCCACCTCTGTGCTTTCCCCACAGGAGCAGTGTGTGGATAAGAGGGGCAAACCCAGAAAGGAGCCACTCTCTGCCCACCATCCATGATCCCCATCCCCTGTGGGGCACCCAGCCAGGCAGATGTTCCCTCTCCAACCTCTCTGCTCCCGGGAAACCAGCGGTGTCCAGGTACAGGAGGTTCAGTTGTTATTTAGAGCCTTCAGGAGCTGAGCTCACCACTCCTGGAGTGGTTCCAGAGCCATGGAAATGCTGTGCTGAAGGCTGCCAGGGGTGAGTGTGGGCTTGGCAGTGCTGGGGGAGCAGCTTTCAGATGCCCTCTGCATCCAGCCCATCCCAACAGCTCTGAAGTTGGGCTCTGCCTGGCAGGGATGAGCCCTTGGGAGGGGATGAGGGTGAGGAGGGGATGGGAGCCCCCAGGGAAAGGGGAGGTCCTGGTGTGAGGAAGTGGTGTGGCAATGCCATCCTGTTTGCCAGCAGCTCTTCTCCCACCCCAGGCACCCTCACAGATGCAGGTCAGGGCCACAGATAAACTTCTTGAGCTTGCTGCAACATGTCGTGTCTGTTCTCCAGGAAAAACTGGAAACAAAACAATCTCAGAGGGTTTTATTCCCCTTTCAAAGCAGAGTAACTGAACAACCCCCCCTTAAAACCCAAACCAGAGAGATCAAAATGTACTTTGGCTTTTCTCTACAATGAGAATAAAACTTCTCCAGCTATACAGGATTAGTAATTTCTTCTTATCTGTCAAAAAAACAGTCACAAAGCCATCCTTTGCCTCTTGAAGCACTTCCACACTGCCCTGCACCCCTGCAACAGAAGAAATAAGACCCATTTTTCTCAAAGGGTTTTTCTTTTTAATTCAGGGGGAAAAAATTTAAATGGGAACAATTTATAGGGACATAAATATCAGGTGTTTGGGTTTATTTTCATCATCTCTTGCTAGCCCTGTAGAGCCAGGGACAGGAGGGGGAGCTGGGTGATTCCTTCTATTCCAGAACAACTCCTGCCCCAGCGTGACCCTGGTTGGGTCCCATGGGGGCTCTTACTGGGGGTGCAAGGCACAAAGGCAGCTTCAGCTTCACCAAGAAAGGTTGGGAAGTGTCTCACAGCCTCACCTGCTGACAGTGAGCCCCAGCTCTTGCCTGTTGGGTTGGAAGCAGTTCCTCCAAGCAGGTTTTCCACCCAGTTCCCAGCCTTCTGCTCTGTTCTGCAGCTGTACCACCAGCACCATCTTTGGCCAAGGACCACGATGTCCCTCAGAGCAGCAGGGCTGGGAGGAGCTGAGGGTCCTTCCTCCTGCCACGTTTCAGTCTCCATCCCCTCACCATGGTTTGGGGTGTTGGAGCTGTGCCAAAGGACCCCGTGGGGTGAAGTCCTGAGGAAGGTCCTGCAGCCCCCCAGGAGCTGTGTCCCCAGGTGATGGGGCATTGCTGTGGTCTGGGGAGCTGCAGGGTTCAGCTGCTGCTCTCATGGAGGAGGAGGAGCTGTGCCTTCATGCTCTCAGTCTTTGCTCAGTTTCCAGGGCTGTGGAGATCAGGTATTTTATTTTTTCCCTCCTCCTCTTGAGTTTGGAGGCCCTGGTGTGAGGTGCTGCCAGCACGCCCAGGCAGGAGGGAGAAGCAGAGGGACCTCAGGGCTGAAGGAGCTGGCAAGAAAGGACAAGGCAGCTCTTCACAGCTTCCCGTCCTGCAAATCCCATTTTATATCCCCTGTGCCACATACAGGGAGAAATAAACAGAGTTTTCTGGTGATTATTCGGGGTCTTTATGATGGCTATAATGTTCTCTGCTGCTCAGCTCACCCCTTGCCCGGCTACCTCAGTGCATTTTCATATTGATACAAGTTTCTGCTGTGTAATGATCCCTGAAAAGAGTTTGCCTGCCACTAAATGGCTCTGAACTCTGTGAAATGCTTCCCTGCAACACCATCAAACACAGCTCTTGGCTTGCTGGAAGGAGCTGCTGAGGCCATCCCTCGTGCAGCACCCTTGTGAAGAGCTGTGAGGTGTGGCACCAGGTGGTGAAGAGCTGCAGAGAACACCTTAGATTTGTGCACAAAACTCCATAAAATTTAACCTGTTGCTTTCTTTGCCAGCCCTAGCACCCAGACAGATGCTGAGCAAAAGGCATGAGGCAAACTGGTTGGGAAGGTGACAGCTTCAGGCAGAGGTGCCAGCACGTGGCCTGTCAGACACTTCACAGGTGGTGACACACGAGGTGGGGCTCAGGTTGCCCCCAAAGCTGCCCCTGGCACCAGGAGGAGATCCTGGCCTCTGGTGAGACCTCCTCCCCAGGTCTGAGGAGGCCACTGCTGTCTGAAAGGTGTCTGCAGGTCATTCCTGTGTGAGCCAAAGGGATGAATTATCCTGTTTCTCCCACCCCCTTGGCTTGGGTGCCCTGGATGTGCCTCCCCTCCTCCTGCCCCCCAGGACTCCCAAAGGATGAGAAGATCCCTCAGGAAACTGATGGAGAACCACCTAGGAGCCAGGGTGTGACCTGCTGGACGAATCTCTGTTGTAAAGCCTGCCTGACTTCAGCACCAGGCAGGCACCCGAGTTCCACTCCAGGTATTTTCCACAAGGAGGAGATTCCCTGCTCTTTCCCTGGGGCTGTGCAGTGTCCTGATGCTCTCCACCTTGTTGGTCCCAAGCCCAGCAAACCAGCCTGGTGCTCTTCCACCCTTGGCTGGGTGTGTTTTTCCACCAGCAGGACTTCATATCCATGTCTTTGCCTTCCCACTGCAGTGTGGCCACGAGAAAGCCCATTCCATCAGGAAAGCCAAGGGTCCATCTGCACTCTGCCTCCAGCCAGAGCGTGCTTGCAAAGTTGGGCACAAGCCATCAGCTGATCCTGCCGAGATTTACACCCAGGCAAAGACTTCCAGATGGGCTTAGCACTGAGCAGGAGCTTGAGCTAAAGGAAAATATTTGGGTCTTGGCTTTATTTTTTCTGCATTTTGTTTTGTTTCTCTTTCAGTGTGCTGTAAGACCCAAGAAATGTTCACCAAGGTGACTCCAGGGCTCATGGGGACAGTTGGTGACAAGGACTTCACCTAGGAAAGGGTTGGTGCCTCTCACTGCACCTGCAGCTCCCACCCAAGTCCCAAGGACCCCGGTGGGTTCCCTGTGCTGTGGGGTTGGAGGAGCCTTTGCAGGAAAGGGAGAGCTCTTTGTCCTGGAGCTCAGGGAGGGGGATGTGGGGATGATGATGTCTGGGATGTGAGGGACATGGGGGTGGTGCCTGGGACGTCCCAAAGGCAGGATGGGGGGGAGGCCCTGGGCTCAGGATGTGGAAGGTGTCGTTTTGCAATCGGCTCAGCAAACGGAGAGGAAACAGAGACGCTGAGTGACACTCTCAGTTCTCAACTCCTGCGTGAAACCTTTTTTTTTTTTTTTTTTTTTTTTCGTTTTTTGAGCACAAAAGGACCAGATCTCTGCCTCCTGGCCTGCAGCCAGCATGGCCCGGGCACCAAACCTCCTTCCCTCCCCGCTGAAGCAGGGGCAGGCACTGCCTTACACCCTGGGGACAAGGGGACAAGGTCACTGCTGGCAAGGTGCTGACACGGCACCTGCCCGGACCCTGCGCAGCCTCCACCGGGGCTCCAACCTCAGCCCTCAAACAAGCCAGAAAAGGCACACATTCTGCTGCTGGAATAGGAGATTTTTTTGGGGTTTTTTTGCCCCTGCCGCCACGCTGCTGTGGCCAGCGGTGTGGGACATGGGGAGGGCAGTGCTGCCCTGGGCAGAATGAGGGCTTCACACCCCCTTTTTAAAGAGGGGACTCCTGCCCATCAGCAGGAGCAATCCGAGCTGAATGTTTGCTGTTTCAGGGAGCCGTTCCTGCCAGCCCGTCCCCCTGGCACACGCCTGGCAGGGGCTTTATCCCGATATTTCACAGGGAAGAGGCTCCCCCCTCCCTCCAGCCAGAGCCAACCTCCCCGTTTGGCAGCCCCAAACCTCCCCTCCAGCCCCCCCGGGAGCCCTTACCCTCTTTAATATTGTTAAGGGTTCCAGTAGCTTTGTGGTTTTAATTTTTCCATTCCTTGCAGGTGATGGGGGGACAGGAGGGAGCAGACTGGAGCTGCCCCCCCCTCCGCCGTGCTGCTCCGGGCAGGCAGAGGGATTTCAAACCCCCCCAAAACAAGAGAAGAAAAGCAAAGAAAAGCATGATGCTGTGAGTACAAAGGCAGGTAGGGAATACTTCCCCTCCTATTTCTTTAACAAAGGCAATAATATAAAATCATCTGCGTTGTCCTCAAGTCAGCAACGTGCGGCACGGGAAATGGCTCCAGGATTCTGCCATCGTTTTCACTTTAAGAATCTGACTCGCACCAGGATCAACATTTACTCTTTAGGGGAAAAAAAAAAATAACAGAAAGATTCCAAACCTAAACATCCAGGAGGTTTTGGTATTTTTTTCCCCCTCTCCATGTGGAACTGAGGAGCTCGCTGGCTTGCAGGGGAATATATTTCATGTGGCCAAATTGCTTTTGACAAATGAAACCAAGTTACTGTTAATTACTCAACCTGTGGCCTTTGCAGAGCTGAAATATACGATTAAACAAAATGGCTCAGACAGCACGTTAAGCTTTGAAGAATGATTTTATTTTCTGAGCCCTCAAAGTCTTTTCTTCAGAAAACATAAAGGGTTTTTTTTGTTGTTTGGGTGGTGGGGTTTTTCTTTTTTTTTTTTCCTTTTTTTTTTTTTTTTTTTTTTTTTTTTTTTTTTTTTTCGCCACGACAGCGGGGAATCGTTTGACTCCCCATATGTAGCCGGTGTCAAAATGTTCAAGAAAAATAAATGTCAGAGGCAATGTTGTGATCCTTGTAACACATAAAGCTCAGAACAGGCACCGGGTGATTCTGCACCCTCCTTGTCCAGGGATTAACCTGAGTTTTGTAGCCTGTGTTTTATGAACGGGCGCTCGGTGTGAGGTCTCTGCGAGAGGATTTTCTGATTTCAGTTTATCGCGACAGAAACTGAGCTCCATAACCGTGACTAAACCAAAGACCCACGCTGAGAGCCGCAGCATTTCTCAGTAATTAATGAGTATAAGGTAAGTCACAGGGAGATGCATGGGAACCCCCACATTTAACTTTCCCCGTGCCAGCTGCCTCACTAGAACAACGTTCCTGAGATTTCTAGTTAAAAACAAACACAAAAAGCTTTCCGTGCTCCCTGTCGGTACACACTTTTATTCAGCAAAAATGAGGATACAAAATCGTGCTTCTGCCAGGGGAAGCTCTGCTCCTTGGAAGGCACAAAAATATCCACAGATGTCCAACAGCTTTGGCAAATATGGTTAAAAGAAAAAAGGGAATTTGGTGGGGTTTTTTTTTTTTTATTCCCTCCCCTTCGCCCGCGATCTTTTGGTAGCAAGAAAAGAAATTAAACCGAGGACGGAGGAAGTGCCGAAAAACCGAGAGAAGGGTGGAGAAAGAGAAGGTGGAAGGGGATGAAAAGAACCGGAATAAATGAAAATCACCTCGGAGCAGGGGCAGGGGGCAGCAGGTTTGGGGGAGCCGAGCACTGCCCAGGCGCTGCCCCATCTGCCCCCAGGGCGCTGAGAACCACGAAGGGCACTCGAGGGGTATTGGTAATGACTTTAGCCAAGGTTTGGTGAAGGGGGTGTGGAGGAAAAACCCCTTACCCGCATCCCTATCTGTGCCTGCTTGCCGGCTGCCCCGCTCCCCGCAACTCCTCAACTCCTGCTTCGTCTCTTTTTGCCTTTTTTTTTTTTTTTTCCCCTCCTTCTACCCTTCCCCTCCCTTCTTTCTTTTTCATTTTTTATTCTTCATTTTCCTTCCCCACCTTTTTTCCTTCTTTCTCCGCTTGACTTTATTCTACTTCTCTTCTTTCTCCTTCGTTTTCTTTTTATTCTTATTTTCCTCCCCCTTCTTTTCTTTCTTCGTTTCTTTTTCTTTTCTTCTTACTATTCTCCTTCTTCCTCCTTTTCTTCTCCTTTTCCCACTTCATTTTCTTCTTCTTTTCCCGTTTCTTTCCCTTCCTCTTTACTCTCTTCGTTTTCTTTACCTTTTCTCCTTCTCCCTTTCCTTTCCCGCTATTCTCACAGCCCCACGGCCGCACCTTTCGCCCCCTGTAACAATGCCAAAATTCCCTTTTCCCTCCTCCCCAGCTTCGATCCGGCGGGGCAGCCCCTGGCCACCCCACCCCCCCCCCGCGGGATGCGGGGATTTGCGGGATGCTGCCCCGCAGCAGGTGCCCGGCGGGGGTGGGAATGCGGGAAGGAGACCGCTCCTGCGGCAGGGCGGGTGAATTTTTTCCTTTAAGCACGTAGGGACCCCTCCCCCAGGACCCTGTTCCCCCAGAGCAAGGCTGCGAGCTGACTGCACTCACGGGGTTGCGCAGTCGTTAATTAATTACCCGATCGTTAATTAATTATCGCGGTATTTATTACCACACGGCCGAGGCTGCTGCTCTGCTGCTTCTCCCGAGCAGTCCCGAGTAGACCCGCAGCTGCCTCCCCCCCAGACTCTGGCTGCTCCCCTCACCGCTGCCCCGCTCCGCAGCCGGCGGATTTTCCGCGCTTCCCGACAGAGGGAGACAAAAGGTGAGCTCAGCCCGGGAGGAGCGAGGGGGGCTCGGAAGAGCCCAGGGTCCCCGGCAGCCGCCGCGACCCCGAGCCCTCGGGCCGCCTGGGGATGCTCCAGCGCTGGGGCTCCTCCGAGCAGCCCGGGGGGCTTCAGGAGCCCCTGCCCAGTTGCTGTGTCCCTGACTGGGGGCAACTTCCCTCCGGCTCTGGGCGAGCGGCTGCGGGCTGGGAAATCGCTCCTTCCGCAAGTGAGGGGGACCCCTCTATGCCCCGAAAATAATTGTCCCGTTGGATTACCAGGGCAGGGAGCAGGAGAACCGGCTTCCTCGGCCGCCTTTCGATCGCCTCCTTCCCGCAGGACGCCGCTCCGCCCGAGGCTGAGGACGGAAAACTCATCGCCGTAGTGCTGCCTCGTGGGGAAGGAGGGGGCAAAGGTTGGGGGGGAGGGGGGAGCAAAGATGAGGCTCCCATCCTTTTGAGATGCTCAGCTGCCTTTTAATCGATCCGATTTCTTTTCCCCACCGCCCACCCCCAGCACTCGGGCAGCACCGGCTGTCCCAGGGGCGCGCAGGGGTTGGATCCCACATCTTGGGACGGGCTGGGGGGCAGGGAAGAGGAGGCGGCGGCCGGGTAGACACCCCCAGGGGGCTTTCCCCCCCATGCCCGTCTCCCCATAGATGCCGTGCCCTGGCATGAGATGCTGTTTGGATCTCCTGCCTTCGCGGCCTGCGCTGCTGGGGGGAGGCCGGAGTGATGGGCGCTGCACCTTCCCCGTCGCCGCCATCTCCCCCCGGAATCCCCGATTTAAGTCTGGGGAGAAGCGGGTTTTCGATGCGGCTGCAGAGGCGATACAGGCGCTGACAGCGAGGCGGTTTCTCCCCTTCTCTTTCCCCCATTCCTCAACACTTTGAGGAGACACAAAACACTCCCCATCTTTCCACCCACCATTCTTGGGGAGAAAGGGAGGGGGAACTCTACAAACTCCCCTAAACACTCGCCCCCCCCTCCCCCCCCCCCCCCCCCCCCCTCGAGGCTGCCTCTCTGCCTTACTATTGGGGTAGGCAACCGGCCGACCTCGCTGCTTTTCTCGTGGGCGGCAGCAGGTTTGCAGAGGAAGGTGCTCGCCCCCCCTCCCCCCAAACACACACACACCCCCGCTGCTGGCGACTGCCCCCAAAACCATCCCGATCCTCCCCTCCCCAGAGTCCACGGCTATGCCCCCGCCCGTGGGTGCCAGCCCCGCGGCTGCCGTCGGAGCTGGAGGCGGCGCAGGGGCCGCGTTCCGCGTGGGAACGGGAGGGGGATACGGGGACCCCCCATGGCCAGCCCCAATTCGCATCCCTAAAGCGATCCCGGGGGACAGGGGATGGAGGGGGGGGATCGTCACGCAGGGATTTCTCCGCCGGGGCGGGCGGACGGTGCCGACCCCCCCCTTCCCCCGTACTCCCCCCTCCCAGGCGGGGAGCGGCGACCGCGGCCATTTAGGAGCGGGGCGGGAGGCAGTGGGCGGCCCCGGCTGCACCGTGACGGCCGAGATTGACGTGTTTCCCACGTCAAATTGATCCCAAGTAGCGGCGGGGGCTCCCCGCCAGCGGGGCAACCGGCTCGCTGCCTCCAGGACACCCCCGCCGCCGGCTCCCGCCCTGCCCGCCCGCCCTCCGCCGCTCCCCGGGTCCCTCTATGCCGGGCCGGGGCTGCGGGGCGGCGGGCAGGCAGTGCCCCCTCCCCGGGCCGAGCGGGGCTCCCCCGGCGCCGGGCGATGGGTAAGCGAGGGCGGCTGCGGCGGGGAGGAGGAGGAGGGCTCCGGGACAGGCTCGGCGGAGCTGCTTGGAGGAATGGGGTTAGGGGGAGGAGGGAGACACCGGGACGGACGCCCCCGGCACAGCCGAGCGGCTCTGCGGGACGGGGTGGCGGCGGGCAGGGGTCTGGAGCGACGGGCCCGGTCGGGAAGGCTCTCGGGTTTCCCCGTCCTCCCGCTGCCTGTCTACTCCTTTGCTTGCTCTCTTCTTTCGGTTCTTTCTTCTTTCGGTTCTTTCTCCCGGTCTCTTTCTCTCTCTCTCTCTCTCTTCTTTTTTTTTCTTTCTTCGTCTTCTTTTTCTCCTGTCCTTTTCCTCCTCGTTTTTTGGTCTTTGTTTCCCCTTCCTTTCCCTTCCTTTCCCTTCCTTTCCCTTCCTTTCCCTTCCTTTCCCTTCCTTTCCCTTCCTTTCCCTTCCTTTCCCTTCCTTTCCCTTCCTTCCCTTCCTTTCCCTTCCTTTCCTTCCTTTCCCTTCCTTTCCCTTCCTTTCCCTTCCTTTCCCTTCCTTTCCCTTCCTTTCCCTTCCTTTCCCTTCCTTTCCCTTCCTTTCCCTTCCTTTCCCTTCCTTTCCCTTCCTCATTTTTTTTCTCTTGTTTCCTTTCTCTTCTCCTTATTCTATCTTTTATTCTTCCATCTCCTTTCCTTCTCCTTTCCACTTTCCTTCAACAGTTCTTCTTTCCTCCCCCTCTTCCTTTCCATTTCCATCCTTTTCGTTTCTCCCTTTTTTAGTTCCTTCCTTTCTTTGATATTTTTCCTTTCCTCCTTTTCCCTCCATTTTTTTTTTCTTACCCTTTTTCTCGCCTCTTTTTGTTTATTTATTTGTTTTTCCTTTCCTCCCTACCGCTTCACCTCCCGGACTTACGCCGCCCGGGGCATCCCTCGGGGGGCACCGCCACTTGTGCGTCCCCATCCCTCCCTCCGCCGGGCCCCCCCCCCCCGAACCCGTACCCCCCGGTAAGGCGCTGTGCCCCCCCCCCCTCCCCTTTCCCCCCTCTCAGAGCACACCTACGGGGAGGTGAACCAGCTGGGAGGTGTTTTTGTCAACGGGCGACCGCTGCCCAACGCCATCCGGCTGCGGATCGTGGAGCTGGCCCAGCTGGGGATCCGGCCCTGCGACATCAGCCGCCAGCTCCGCGTCTCCCACGGCTGCGTCAGCAAGATCCTGGCCCGCTACAACGAGACGGGCTCCATCCTCCCCGGGGCCATCGGCGGCAGCAAGCCGCGGGTCACCACTCCCAACGTGGTCAAACACATCCGTGACTACAAGCAAGGCGACCCGGGCATCTTCGCCTGGGAGATCCGCGACCGGCTGCTGGCCGACGGCGTCTGCGACAAATACAACGTCCCCTCCGTCAGCTCCATCAGCAGGATCCTGCGCAACAAAATCGGCAGCCTCTCCCAGCCCGGCCCTTACGACGGCGGCGGCAAGCAACCCCCCCCGCAACCCGCCCTGCCCTACAACCACATCTACCAGTACCCCTACCCCGGCCCCATGGCCTCGCCAGCCGCCAAGATGGGGGGACACCCCGCGGCACCCGTGGCCGCAGCCCACGTCAGCCTGCCCCGCTCCTGGCCCTCGGCGCACTCCGTCACCAACATCCTGGGCATCCGCACCTTCGTGGAGCAGACGGGTGGGTACAGGGATCGCCCCTTTCCCGCACTTCATTCGTGGTGTTTCTATTTCGTGTGTGTGTGTGTGTGCGTGAGCTCGCGTGTTTTTTTTCTCGTTTTCTTTCTCTTTTTTGATCGCCGCACCCCGCTCGGGAAGACGGGGCGGCGGGGGCCCAGATGCAGCGAGGCTCAGACATCTTGAACTTTTTATGAAAAATGTGGAAAATATTTTCGGAGGAGGGATGATAGATTGCCGACCGCAAATTCGGAGCCCTGAATTTTCCCTCTGCAGAGGGAGGGGGGGATATAAAAAAGGGAAGCGGTGGTAAAAAGGAGAAAACAAAATAAGGGGCGGGGGGGGGAAGAGGAAGAAATGAGGCACGGAGCTCTACGGGTTGCCCCCCTGGAGAAATTTCCCTGGTTTGTTTAAAAGCCAAGGCGAGGAGGAGGAACCGAGGAGCGTCGGGGCAGCGGGAGGTTAGGGGAGCACCGGGCCCGCTGCCCCGCCGGTTTCGGGGAGCATGTGGTGAAGGAGAAGGAGGGGAAAGGAGGGCGAGTCCTTTTATCCTTCCAAAAGCCGGAGTAAATCAACCGCATGCGTTTTCCCTCCGCGCAATCATTTATCTTTAAAATTCCGATGTCATTTTTATAAATCTCCTTCGTCAGAAGAGAAATGTGGCCTCCTAAATTATCGAGAGCATGGAAATGATGGGGGGAGGCGGAGAGCCGGGTTTAGGGACACGGACACACACACACACACACACACACACACTGCAGCCTCTGCCCCCGTTGTGCTACCAAACCGGAGTACACCTAATTTCGGTAGCCAGGACCGAGCCTTTCCCGGCTCGTCCCGCTGCCAGGGAGGAGCGGGTTGTGTCCCCGGGAAGCTGGGAGGCGAATATGTGTGTCCCCCCCCTGCGCCCCGTCGGTTTCATATGAACAGGCCTTTGCACAGACATATTCTCTCCCCTGTTTCACCCCAATCTCTGCTCCGGGGGACAAAACGTGCTCGTTCCGGGGAGTGGGCGAGGGCTCAGACTGACGGAGCTGCCGCGTTGTCTTCCCCAGGGGCTCTGTCTGGCACAGAGGGGGCTGCCTACCCCCCAAAAATGGAAGACTGGCCCAGCGTGAACAGGACAGCCTTCCCCCCGGGCCAGACGGTCAATGGCATCGACAAGGCTGCGGTGGAAGGGGACATCAAATACCCGCAGGTAACTGCTGGGGGCTGAGACGGGACGGAACAAGGCCGGGGGGGCTATTTCCCCTTGCTCCCCTTCCCCCTCCGCACCGACCCTCACCTCCCCGAGGGATCCCCCGGAGCCTGGGGACTAGAGGGGAGTTGTTCTTAGCCCTCGATTGTTTCCCCAGAGCCCTCTCCAGCCATTCCTTCCCTCCCAACCCTCTGTGTCTCTTTGTGCCCGTCCCCAGCACGCCCCGGGGCTCTCCTCGGTGGGCACCTTCCTCCCGGCCTGCGCTTACCCCCCCTCCAACCAACACGGCGTCTACGGCGGCCCGGCCGGCGGCTACATCACCCCGGGCCACCCCTGGCAGCCCCAAGGTAGCCCCTTGGCTCACCCCGGGACCGGCGTGGCGATGCACAGCGGCGACCTGGCCACGGCGATGGGGTTCAAACAGCCCGGGAGGGAAGGTGAGCCCTGGGTGTGGGCACTGGGGGGGACCCCAAAAAGCGTCGGTGGGGACGGGTCGGCAAGCAAGAGAGGAATGGGCGAGGGGGGCTCAGGGGCTGTTCCCCACCTTCAGGCAGAGGTTGGCTCGTTGGATATTGGAAACATTAATCATATTTGGGCAGACCCGGGCTGCTTTGCTGTCCCCCCGGGGACCCTGAGTCCCCCCCCCCTGGTGCCCCTCACCGCAGTATTCGATGGGTCCCGGTCCAGTATTCTCCCGCCGGGATTATAAACTGGCAATTTTTTAATTTTTTATTTTTATTTTAATTATTTCCTCATCATTTGCATTCGGGCGCGCTGCGAATCACTTTGGAGGATTTGGGGTGAAAGTTTTCATCCCCCCTCCCTGTCCAGAGATGGGTCTCCCTGCAGGATTTAGGGGGCAGGACAAGGACCCGAGGAGGCTTTTCCCAAATCCTCCGAATACTGATACCAATTAAAATACCAATTTAATACCAATTAAAACTGCACCCGTCTGACCCAGCACTCTCGGCCAGGAATTATTGACGTTGTGACTCCCCCGGCGCGGGGAGAATTTCACGATTCCCCCCCCTCGATGAGAATCACTTGGGGAGATCGCAAGGCACGTACCAGCGGCTGCTAATTGCTGCTTTTAGCTCCTGCTAATTAATCCGGTTCAGTGGGTAGAAGATTTATTTCCTTGATAGGCACTTTCGTTTCAACAATCTCATCTCTTCTGGGTGTAAAATCCCCATCAGTCTCGTTCTCATTTTTCGTGGGACTGCACTTCCTATTCTTTTTCACATTTGCAATTAATTTCTCCGTCATAATCCCATTTTTATTGATGACTTTTTTGTTGCTGGTTTAGCCTTTTTATTATTTTATACGCCCTTTCCCCGTTTTTATCCCAGTGCGTTAGCCTGCTGCGAATGCCAACACCAGCACTCCCGGGGGGGATTATTGAGAGCACCAGTGGGTGAAAATAGATAATTGTAAACCAGTAATTTGAGGGGGAAAATGGGGAAACGGAGCGTGAGGGAGAGAAAGGAAAGGGAAAAAAGAAAAAATGAAAAAAAAGAAAGAAAGAAAACGAAGGAAGGAGGAAGATGACCCGCGCCGATTTAGTGTATTTTTCGAGGTGTTTTGAATAGCTCGGAGCTCGGATTTTCTGATTTTTCAGTGTTCAAGCTGACTCTGCCGAAAGGGCCACGGGCTTTCTGTAACAAAGTTTTTTGGGTTTGTGTTCGTGGTTTTTTTTGCGTTATTGGTAGGTTTAGTTTAGTTTTGTTTTGTTTGGGGTTTTTTTCCCCCTCTGTCCTTGGAAAGCTTTTTTATTTTTATGCTTTTAATTTTCATTCGAATCTGTTTTCTGGTTCCGCTTACTTTCCACTTACCGGGACAACCCAAATAGCGGATTATCCAGCAAAAAACCTGGCGGAGGCAGCGCGGGCACCAGAAAGGTTTTTTGTTTTTTTTTGGGGGGGGTGGAAGCAGCGGTGGTCTGGCACCCCCTTCCCCGTCGCCGCAGTGGGGGGGAGCTCTGCAGCCCCTTCTGCTGGGGGGGCTTCCCGGGGGCAGGAGGATGAGGGACCTGGGGGGCAAAGCTATTTTTGGGGAGCTGTTGGAAGGGGACCCGCGTGTGTGCGTGTAGGCGTGGGACGTGTCACTGCAGCGACGTGGTGGCAGTTCTTCAATGCACTGCCTTGCTATTTATTTTTTATTTTTTTATTTTAATTTTTTTAATTTTCATTTTTTTATTATTTTTATTTCTATTTTTATTTTTATTCTTTTCCCTCTGCCCCTCTCGCAGTCGTGGACAGAAAATCTGCCAGCCCTGCGGGGAAGTCTCCAGACGCTCTCAGCACCCTCCACGGACTCTCTATCCCAGCCTCCTCTTCCTAGAGCCGCCGAGCAGCCCTCAGGAGACGGGGACTCTGGGAACCGGGACCAGCAAACTCCTCTGACCCGAGGAGGGGCACCCAGCCCTACCCCCAGTGCCACCACCTCCAGCAGGGGACAAGGAGACAACGCGAGCGGTGAGGACATCCTTCCCCAGCACATCCCGGAGAGAGGGGACGCGGCCAGAGGATCGGGAAGGAGTGACAGAAGAGACGCAGAGACTCTTATTTTGCTTTTTTTTTTTTTTCTTTTCCCTTCGCTTTCAATTTTTCTTTCTCCTTCCCGTGTCCCCGAAGAAGCTCGGATGCAGGAGGGCGAGCCCCTCTGTCCCCAGACCTTGCTCGGAGCTCACTCCTAGCCCAAGGGAACAATTTTTAAATTTTTTTTCCCCCAGGAAAGGAGGTGCGGGTGCCCCCAGGTCGCAGCCAGAGCTGTGCGATGGGGTCTGCTCTACCCCCAGCCCCCCAGAGCCTCTGCCCCGGGGTGGGGGGCAAATGGACAAATACGCCGCAAGGGTTTATGATATATTTTTATAATAACAAACCTTAATAAAAAAGCGACTACCGTGGGCGCAGGCTGCAGATCGACCTCCTTCCCTGGGGGTCCGGCTGTGCCTCG
Organism: Calypte anna; assembly: GCF_003957555.1. Taxonomy (NCBI): domain Eukaryota; kingdom Metazoa; phylum Chordata; class Aves; order Apodiformes; family Trochilidae; genus Calypte; species Calypte anna. The sequence continues at coordinate 787,608 of NC_044246.1, forward strand.
CCGCTTCTCCCGCTGCCCCCCGGCCTCCCGGGGCATCTGGCAGGGGCTGGATCCCTGCACCCCTCAGTTGGGGTTCCCCTGTGTCCTGGGGGGCTGGGGGGTACCCTGGTGATTCCTGGGTCTGGGTGTAGAAGAGAGGGTGCAGGCTGGCTCTTCCCTTCCTCACCTGGCTGTGGGCAAGCTGGGGGGCTAGTGCCAGGGCTGCCCTCCCAGCCCAGTCCCCGGGGGTGGTTTCCAGGCTGCCGGGGCGCGTTCGGGACGGGCTCCGCTGGGCTCTGGCATTCCCTGGCTCCGCCAGCCGCTGCCTTTGGCTTCGGTCCCTTCATTGTCTGGAGAAAGGGAAGGTCCTACAGCGGGGCAGGGAGGAAACGTCCTGGCAGAAGAATACACGCCTGGCTTTTTGCAGAGAGTGTGTCTTTGTGGGAGGGATGGAGGGAGGGAGGGAGGGAGGAGGATGCCAGATTTGACATCCCACCCCAGGAAATTATTTTGCCTTCAACCTCGGGGTGGCAAAGTTCAGTTTTGCCTCCGCTTTGCTGCTGCCAAGCCTGCAGCCAGAGCTGCTCTTTGCAGCCGGCTACAACACACGGGGTGGAGGGGTGAAGGGAGGCGGGGGGGTTAAAGCAGGCAAAAGTCCTGTCCCGGGGGAGCTGGGAGAAACTGGTGACCCCTGGGCTGCGAGGGAGGGGGCTGGGTAAGGGGCAATGCCCACAGCTTTGGTGGCAGCCCCCGGTAAAAGGCTGGAGGAGTTTCCAGCCATGCAGCACCCTCTGGTACCTAAACACCCCCCCCCCCTCCTCTGGGGTGCTGCAGGGCCGGACGCATCCCAACCCCAACCTGTGTCCAAGCACCCCAGCGGGAGGTGAGGTGAGGTGGCAGCACCCTGCGGGGTTGGGGCTGTGAGACCTCATCCTTCCCCCCCTCAACACCCCAGGCGGGATGGGGCAACCTTCCTGAGCTGAGCTGGGAGTGGGAGCTCTGAGGGACGTCTGGGATGAGCGAGATCTGACGCTGGGCAGAGACGGAGTGCAGAGCCCCAGCCTCTGCAGCAGTGTCCTGCTGGGCTGCTGGGTCAGTGCCCCGGCTGCTCCTTCCCGAGGTTGCCAGGAACCTGCCAAGCACCAAGTGGATACTGAGCATCTGCCACTGCCCCGGGCACAGACATCCCTTGGCAGGCAGAGGGGTGCAGGGGATGGCATGGGATGGGGGGACAGGGAGCAGGAGACCCCCCAGACAACAAGGACCTGGCTGCCAGGTTTTGGTGGTGGGGCTGAGACTGTTTGGGCTCTGTCCGTGGGGTGATGGGATATGTCCTGTGATGGGGTGTGTTATGTGATGGGATATGTCCTGTGATGATGGGATATGTCCTGTGATGGGACACATCCTGTGCCTCTTCCTCCAGAGGCTTCCAGATGAAGCTGGTGCCAGCGATGCTGCTGGGGACATCCTGGGGACACCTGTCCCAGGCAGAGGAGAGTGGTGGCAGGGCTGTGAGGCCCTGCAGAGCCCTGTGGATGAGCAGGCAGCTGGTGGGAAGCAAACTCTGCTGTCCCACAGCCCATCCCTGCCCACGGTGTCCACACACCACAGGTGGGCTTTGCCACCAGAGGGAGACCCGATGGTTCCACAGACGCCTCCCAGCAGCCACAGAAGAAAGTTCTGCATCCCCATCTGGGAGCAGATGGACACGTGGAATGTATCCCAGCCCCGGGGGCAACCTGCTCTTATCCAGGTATTTGGGGCTGGGGTGCTGTGCTGAGCCATGGGATGGTGCTGGTCCATGGGATGGTGCTGGTCCATGGGATGGTGCTTAAGAGAGAGGAGCAGTGTGCACATTCCTAGTGATGGTGCAGTGGCTTTTGTGCAGTCAGGTGTCTGGTTTCTGTTCTGTTCTTGTCTGTTTGGTTCTCAGTAGCCTTTTTTTTTTTTAAAAAAACGCAGTTTTAACCCATGATTAGGGAAGGGAGTTTCTCATTTAAAAAACCCCAAAAATCCAACTTTTTCTGGGAGCTTGTTTCACCCACTGGATGTAACTCAGGCCTCTGCATGCTGGTGGCTCTCTTCCTTGCCCCCTGGTCCTTCCTGAGAGGAGCTTTCCCTGGGAAGCTGTGGGTCAGTTCTTTGTCCTGACCAATGTCACTTCAGAGGTGCTGGACAGGCTCTGTTTAGGTCCAGCTGTCCCCAAGCCTGTCCCCCATTTCCCTGCCCAGCAGCATTTCTGCTGCAGGCAGAGCAACTGCAAAGCCAAACCATCACTGCAGTTATGGGAGCAAAACTGGGTCCTGGGGTGGGTGCTGGCAGCAGGGCATGAGCACCCCTGGCCCCCACAGCCAGAGATGCAGCTGAGCTCCCCAGGCAGTCCCAGTTAGTGATTCACACATTCCCAGTTGGAAATGCAATGGGCAATCCGCAGTTTGGGGTGAATTCTGCCACAACAAGCACTTTTCCAAAGGTGATTTTTGATCACTGGGGAAGAACGTAGTGAGGAGAGGGAGGAAAGTGAGCTCCAGCTGCAATGGGTCACTCAGTGCTGAGGAAAGGAGGAAAAAAGACCTCGTTTTGCCCAGGCTGGCAATGGTGGCCACTGTATCACTGTCCTGGGGCTGGGCATGGGTATCCCCAGAGGACAATCCCTGGGGAAACTGGGAGAGCTCAGCATCTACCCCACATCCCTTGTTTCCCATCACAGAGAGGTGTTGGGAGCAGAGAACCCCCAGCAAATCCCCAGATAAAAGCAGTGCTGAAGGGGAGGGAGCCCTGGTGCTGCTCTGCCTCCCTGTGATCTGCCCTCACAGCAAACTCCTCCCTGCACAGGCAGGCTGAGACCATCCAGAGAAGATTGGACTCGATTGGAGAGGAACTTCTTGAATTTCTGGGAACAAAGTGGGAGGGTGGAAGCAATCTGCTCTGACACTTCTTCACCGACAGTTTTGTCAAAATCGCTCCCATCCCTCAGAACATGTCCATGGTGGTGAAATGGCTGTTCCTGACAGGGGGAGAAAACCCAAAACCCCAAGCTGAAACTGTTTCCATCAGCTCTACCTGCCCCATTTATCTTTGGCACTGTTCCTGTGGCGGGTGGGGAGGAGGATGGAGAAGGTTACAGAACCTCAGTCAAGGAACTCTGCTTTGTTACTGGGGCCTCCACAGATTAATTTTTCCTTTTGTAGCACGTGAATAATCATAAAGATGCCAAACCATCACTCTGGTGCTGTGGAAGTGGGGCTTGCAGATGTTTGGCAGGAGAAGACCCCACAAGGTTTGTCTCTCCATCAGCTCTGGGTTGTCCTCGTGTCCCACCTTGTCCTTTGTTTGTCACTGCATGGAGCAGGGGACCACAGGAGCTGGAGGAGAGGTGATGTCCTCAGAGATCAGGGGATGCTGATGGCAGCCAGGAGAGAATAAACCCTTTTGTTCTACGTAACCCTCTGTGTCCCAGCTGGCTTGGAGCTGAAAGTAAAAAGACTGGTTGAAGTTAGGGTTTGGGCATGAATGCAGACAGGACTAAAATATTTTTATAAATTCTTCCTGGTTTGGTGGAAAACAAATGTCAGGAGAAGTGGATGTCTCCAAGATGTGTCCAAAACTCTAGTTTTAGAAGTTTGCCTAATTAAAATATCTCCCTTTCTTTTTTAAATTTGTTAAATTTTTAAATTTTTATTATTACTTTTGAGCCAAGGTCACCAGCAGTGGGTGGCAGTTAGAGCTGGTTAGGAGCCAGGAACTGCTGTGCCCAAGCACCTGGGGCTGGGGAGTGGGCAAAGAGTATTTATACACACACAGATACACATGGGTGTGTTTATAGGCACAGACTGAGTGGTGGCCTTGGCAGTGATGGGTTCACAGTTGGACACGGTGATCTTAGAGGTTTTTTCCAACCCAAACCATTCTATAATCTCCATATATATATATATATATATATATATAAACACATGTACACACACAAGAAAGCATGGATGTGTGAGGGCTCTGCCCATTGCAGACCCCTTGGGAGCACCTGGTTTCCTGCCTGGGTTCTGGGGTGAGGATGTGACCTGCTCTTTTCTCCACAAATCATCACCTTGCTGCAGCCAGGAGGTGCTCACAGAGGTGACCTGGGTCCTCCCTGCCCTGCCAGCTCTCTGGAACATCTCTGGTGAGATCACTGCCTCCTGCTGAGGACAGGGAACAACCAGGATCCCTGCAGGAAAGAGGCACTGAGTGCCCTCCATATGGAGATCCTCTCCAGGTGAGTGCTGCTGAAAGGTTTTGGTTTATTCTGTCATTTTGGAGACCCCCCCCTGCCCAAATGGATGGAGGTGGGAGAGGGGCTGAAGCAGAGCAGCAGTAGCAGAGCTTTGACAAGGGCTCTCCTGGGGCATCTGTAGAAAGCTGGTGATGAGAAACTGAAGCAAAAAAATTGAGCTGAAGCTTCAGGACAGAATTCCTGGGCCACAAAGGAAAACTGTGGTTTGGGTCTCCATCAGGAACACGGTGTGTCAGTGGGTTCTGGGGCAAGCTGGGAGTGGAAGATGGATGACTTGCATAAAGATGGCAAATCCTTTGTGTCTTCTCTTGATAGTGCAGATGTGAACGTAAAGCCCCCTCCCTGCCCCGTCCTGCAGCATCACTATAAAAGTGCTTTTTATCTCAGCATTCTCTTAACCCGGCAGAGATGACAAAAGCTTTTGCTGAAGCTCTCCCAGAGACAGCACTGTTCTGGCACTGGGTTCTCAGAAAGTGAAGTCATCCCCACTTTATATGCCAGACTTCTCCCTTTCTTCTTCAGATTTGTGGCAATGTCAAAGTTCTCCTCTGGAGCAGATCTGGTTTTAATAGCTCATATTTACGTTTTTCATTTCAGGGCTGGCTGAAACATCTTTCGGTTTCAACCTTGCAGATGCCTCCACGCATGGAAAGCCCGAAACCCTTGAAGAGTCTCTTGAAGAACAGAGGGATTAATAGAGATTATACTGCTAAATCTACAGGGGCCTGAATCTTCTGTTCTTAAACATCGAGGTGGCAGAAATCTGTGCAGCTCCACTGAGCCAGCGAGGACACATCTTCCCGTGGGCACGAGATCTGACACCAGGTAAGTGTTTTGATTTTAGCACAAAGAGTGTTTCTGACAAAGGCTGCTGGGAACTGGTCTGGGGGAGGCAGCAGGAACGTGTTACTTGTGATGAAACATTTCATATTTATTGTCCTGAGGGGAAGGAGGACACGGGGCTGGATGGTTGCTGTAGGCTGCAAGCACAAGGATGGTGGTGGTGGTGGGTCAGAAAGCAGCTGGAGGTCCTCACAGGTTAGGATGTGAGAAGGTTGAAGGACCAGCTCACACATCAGGTGGCTGCCAAATGCCTCTTTTCCCCCTGTAAACTCCATGCTCCCCCCATAAAGGCAAGGAGGGTTTCTGCTCCTGCCTTCAGTTGTCCCTGCTCCTCTCTTAGGAGCTGTGATTGCCTCCACCCAGACCCTCTTGTGTCTACATCAAGCTTCTGGGATGTGCAGCTTGGGCAGATGTGCAGGGTTTGGCTCCCATCTCCTCCCATTTCTCATCCTGCAGCTTCTGCTGGCCCTCAGGAGCTCACCCAGGGGATGTCTGGGCTGGCCAGGAACAGTAGGGACCCAGGGAACCTGGGGCAATCTTATTGCAGTTGTGTTGTGCCATGGGTCTTCACCCCTTTGCTACAGCAACCTCTGAACCCAGCGGAATATTTGCCTGTTATTTTTCCTCTGGGTTGCCAGACAGTTGCACTGTGAAGTCAGATCTTTGCCAGCATCCTAGCACAGCCCCCAGAGCCCGTGATGCAAACACGACAAGAAGTGAGGTCAGGTTACAAATGAGGCCACTTCCAACCCTCTCCTGGAGAACTGAAGATCCGAAGAAAGAGATGAAATGTGCTGAGAAAAACAAAACAACACACACAAAAAAAGACCCTGCTTCATAATTATGTGGAAAGTGAGAAAAAAATAATCTTCTGTCAGGACTGTGTCCTTGTTCTGGCAGCACACACCTCTGGTGGGGTCCACCAGTGACCCCCAAAGCAGAAGCCAGGTCTCTCAAATCCAGGCTCTACACCCAGAGCCTGAAGCAAGGAGTCCCATGGCTGTCTGGGCTTGCAAAGGGATCCAGGAGCAGGAGGGATTCCCAACCTCTTGCTGTATGGCCTAGGGACAAGCAGCAAGCCTGGGTGTGCATCACCAGCAGCTCCCTCACCTCATCCGTGTCCCCTTCTCTTGTACAAGGGGGAAATGAGCCACCAAAGCTGGACCACCAGGTTCTCCTGAGGGCTTTCCCTGTTGCCCAGCCAAGCTGAGGGTGCCTGCAGGATGATGCAGGGGATGGATGGATGGATGGATGGATGGACGGGTGCTGCAGCACAGCAGCCTTGCAGGACACGGGGTGGCTCAGTGTAGCCCCTGCCATGCCAGGGTCAGAAGAGGACAGGGAAAAATAAACACAATGTAATGGGAACAGTCTGGGAGGGAGAAGTGCTCTTCCAAGCCTTGTCTGCAGCCTGCATTGGTGAGGACAACCAGGTGGGAAGGGACCTGGTGTGACACAGCAGAGAGGTGGCTGCAGAGCTTTGGTTCCTGCTCCTCAGAGGGGACCTGGCCTGGTGGCTTCACCCCGGGGCTGCCCAACTGGCTCCAGCTCCAAGCAGTCACATTTTCCCAGTCCCACCTTCCCACTGGGAAAGCAGGAGTAGGTGCTATAAATAATACAAGCAGTGCCAACCAGCTGGGGCTTGGCACTGCCTGGCAAGGAAAGGGTCGGTGCTCCCCTTCCCAGGGGCTGGGATGGCTCCATCCCTGGGCACCCACCCTGCAAGCAAAGTCACCCCTTCAGCCTCCCCTTCTGCACAGCAACAACGCTGGGGGAGGGAGGGGGAATAAAAAATGTCCCTTAGCCAAAATTGTCAAATTTCATCTGGGTCTGAGACTGTGTTTCATCTCGTCTCATCTCTGCAGCAATAACAAAGCATCAGCTTTATGAAAAGCTGTCAAGAATCTAATTGTTTTTGCAAACACGATGGATACCTCTTCCATTTCGAGGAACAAGTGGGGTTGCTCTGGGGTTTTGGAAGAACTGAGTAAGCATGAAGATTTCCAAACTCGCTCAGATATAAAACACTATTGTTACCCAGTGCAGGGAAACAGCTGGGGTTTATAAGTGCCATTAATGCGAAACTTTAACTTAAAAAAACCCTCAAGCCTAAAAAAAGTTAAAGGAGCAGAAAACATTTCATCCATACTAATGTGAGGTTTTAAACATATAGGCTTTTAAGTGAATTGACCATAACCACAACAATATTTTGGGTCTGACCAGAGCATATATTGTATGCAGATGTTAATTTGGCATTTGCATGCAGACACAAAGTTAAAAAAAAAAAAAAAAAAAGCTTTTCTACATGTTTTTTCTTCTTCTTCTTCTTGAGTGCCTTGCGATCTGGAGTCACTTTGGCTTTACAAACTGATTATAAACACTAATTACCAAAAAACATGCTGTTTGGCTTAATTCGTGGCCCCTAGGACTCAGGTCCCTCTCTGCAGCCGCCCAGCCCGGGCACCCCTCTCTATATTTAGTTCCAGGCTTTTGGAGGAGCAGAATGTGCTGATTTGTGCAAAAAACGGGTTCCTCGGTTAACCCTCGCCCTCCCGCCTGCGGGCATCACTTCTCAGGTGGGTTCTGATGTTTTGGGAGGGGGTGAAGTTCCTGGCCAGGCTTTCCCTGGCTGCGGTGGTGCCCGCTCCCAGCAGCTCCGGGGGCTCCTTCAGCTGCATCGCTGCCTCCTTGACCCAAACCTGGGAGTACTGGGGCCAGACCCAAAACCTTGTCCCAAGCCTCTTTCTCTTCACCCAGGAAGGAGGGATGGGGTCAGGGTGGCCTCCCGCTCCCGCAGCTCTCTGACAGCTCTTCCACTCATCCCGAGGATGCGAAGGCACCAAAATCATTATGAGAGAGGAGTAGGATTTCTGGAGCTTGGGCTGGTGGTCTGCAGCCTTTGGAAACATGAGGTGAGTTAGACAGCGCTGGGTTTAGGGTGAAACAGTCAAAAATTAAAAGTGATGTTAGGAAAAAAAACCCCCACGTTATTCTTCCAGCTGCAGCTTCTCTGTGCAGTTCTGGAATGGTTTCCTAAGGCTGGCGGGGGCAGGATCTGCCCCTCTTCCCCTCTTCCTCCAAGGTGAGCCCTCAGCCTAACTTGTGCCCTCCCCAGATATTTCCACCACCACCCCCTGCAGCAGCTGACAGCCAGACACCTCCGAAATAAAACCATCGGACTGTGTGCGAAGGTGAAAAACTTCCTTGGCTCAGGAGAAGAAGCTGCTGGTGGAAGTTTGCTCGCTGGGCAGGTTCCCGGGGAGCTCCGAGGGGCTCTCCCCGCTCCCCTCTTCATTTAATCCTCTCCCCATTTATTTTCCGGGGCTGAATCCCCCGGGCTGGGGGGATCGATGCTCTGGGGTGGGTTGGGAGCGGGCGCCTGTCGGGCTCGCTTGCCATCACCTGGAAAGCACGAAAGGCATTCTCGGGTCTTTCTCATTTTCATTTTCCAAGTCTTTTTCTTGTTAGTTCCTGCTCGGCTTTCATTCATCTAGAGGGAATAGCGCTGCAGTAACATGAGACACAGCAAATATCAGCATTTAAATAGAACCAACCCATTGTGAATGAAGACTTCTGCGGAGAAGGGGGAGAACGGAGTTAAAGGGCTGCTAAGTAAACTCTTTTATGTGTGACATGATGCAGGCGATGGTTTGGGAGTGTAAAAGATATTTTTCATTATATCAGCGTTATTAATTCCATCAGCTGGCAGCGGGTTGGTACAGGCGATGGCTGTATGCTTCCCGGGTTAATAAATCTGCATGGGTTTATTGTTTCGGGATAAAACCTATTTTCTTCAGCAAATAAGCATGATCATTTGGGGGTTACAGCCATTCCTCAGGAAATGCTTTATAACTAACATTTTTATTGGTATCATAGGAAATTCATATGCCAAATAACATGGGACTGTAACTTTTATCTGACTTTAAAACAAAATCTGTTATCTTTTATGGCCAGTTTCATATAGTCCCACTATCAGTTTCCATAAAATTCAACAAGCATTCCTTATTCAGCCTGGAAAATCAATAACAGAGTCGGTTGAAAAGTGAAAATGTCTTTTTTTGCGAACATTTCTGAAATTTCTGACTTGTTTCCATTTGAAAGCCTTTTGCAACCGACTGGTTCCTGGCAGAGAGAGGGAAAAAAAGCCAAAACCAGAGCACGCCAAGGTTCTCGATCATGTTTTCTGATACACTTCTTTCGAGCGCAGGGACGTGTGTTTGAGGCCGAGATGTTTTCCACAACATCATCAACTTTAACGAGCGATCCTGTGTTTGTGAAAGGTTTATTCTCCACGCTAAAAACCTCAAGCCAAACCCCATTTTCACCCGCGGTCATGTTGCAGCCTGAACCCATAAACCCCCGCTCAATTATCACATCAGCTCATTAAATTGGTCCCTATTGATTAGATGCTGACGGATCGATAACACTACCGACCCTAAAAGGCGGCTGCCAGGGGTGAGCAGAGGGGTTTGTGGTGGGATTCGGCTTTTCCCTCTCCTGCTGCAGGTTTCTTCTGAGACTTTGCTGCTTTTTTGGGGGGTTATTTCTGCAAAGCAGCAATTCCCCGCGGATGCCGAGAAGCAGCACGGCAAAAATAGCAAAATTTACCTCCCTGCTTAAAATCCCTGGGTGAGTCATTGCCTTTTCGCCCTATTTATCCTCCGAACCCCCCAGCCTTTGGGACAGACACAACCTGGTATCCCGTTTCCACCCGGCACCGCAGGGATCTCGGTCTCGTTCGGAGCCATTTACGCATCTGCGTTAGACAATCCTTCATCACCCCGAGACTGAAATAAAGTTGTGAGAGGCACGGGGAGAGCCCGGGGCCTCATTAAGCCCAGGGCAGGTTCTGTTCTGTTCTGTTCTGTTCTGCCGCTGACGGCCCTGAAAGTCAGGATCTTCCCCGGCCAGCCTGGGCTTTCTGAGCGGCTTCGGGACGGGATACAATGGGCGATTAAAAAGAAAAGAATTACAAAATGTTAACTTCAGTTTGGCAGCGGGTGTGACAGTCCCAGCGCCGTGCCTGTGCCCAGCCCCACTGAATGGAGATGTCCCCTCGGGATGCGGGCGAGGGATTTAAGCTCCGTGTTTGTTTTTTCAGGCAACGTTTCAGTAAAGTGCTTTACAAAATATCAGTCTCTGGGGGAGGCACCCACAAACCTCCCATCCTCAATGAAAAGTGGTTTGAATGGGAGGGCAGGAGACACGCCAGGGGGGCAATGGGGAGAGGTTTGCTCAAAAAAAAACGGGGGGGGTGGAGGGGGAGAAAAGAAGAAAAAGAACTCCCTATTGATGGAAATCGGGTTTATTTGTAGGAAAGATTAATACTTAATACACTTTATCCTCCGAAAGTCACTCTAACCTTGCATGCATCCTGCGAGTCTTCTGACTCACTGCTGAATCGCATCTCTTGTGGATGATGCTTTAAATCTATTACAGCACTTTGCCTTTTAGATAGAGAGACGAGTTGGTTTGGGTTTGTTGGGTTTTTTGTTTGTTTGGGTTTTTTTCCTTTTTTTTTTTTTTATTTTCTTCTTTCCCCCAGTTCTAAACCCACCACCACCACCACCACCATTTCCTCAGCCAGGACTATGATTTACGGAGTGAAATGGTGAAACCCGTGGTGCATGTGAAATCAGTAATTGATAAATCATAAACCAGCTTGAGCAGGAGATGGAAAAATACTTAAGCTGGATGAATTCTCCCGAATTAAAGCAAGCTATTGAGTTGCCCAGCATCCTGCACAGTGCAACTGATGGGCTGTGGTGTGCTGGCCACTCGTCATGGCAGCAGCTGCCTCCCCCCAGCAGGATGGGGAAATGAAAGTCCAGATCTGAGGTCTGCAGCCTCTGGTGAAGACAGGGGCTGAAACACAGCCCACCAAACCCTCGTGTTTTGGGCAGCCTGAGACACAGAGCCCACCACTGCCTCTGAGCCCATCTGTACCATGGTTTTCTCCTCCCTGCAGGGGTGGCAGCCCGGGAGATGGGACAGATGTAGTCAGGGAGCAGAGCCTCAGGTGGTGGGATGCCCAGGAGCACGTTTTGCACAAGGAATTGCCCAGACAAGCAGTTCCAGCTCTCCTCTTGTCATCAGCTGGGAAATCTGCTGGCCTACACCAGGCAGCCTGGGTGAGTGTGTGGAAAACATCTACCCTTAAAAGCTGGCAAAAGGGACAGGTCTTTTCCAGCTGGATTAACTGGGGTAATCTTCAGGGGATGTGGAGTTTTCATATTCTTTGGTGTGGGCTGGGAGAAGCATCATCAACATTACACTGAACTGATGCAATTATTACCTTTTTTAATCCCACTTTGAAGGAAAAACGCAGATGCACACCCTGGAGAAAAGCTTCCCTGAGCACTGGGGTCGTCTGAGGAGCAACATTCATGTCCCAGGATGGATTGTGGAGTCTGACATGTGGGGCCCTGCTCCAAGTGCCCCTGGAATGGGTCTTAGAGGTAATTAAAACTTTTCTTCTTCTTCTTCTTTAGCTGATGACCAAGAGGCACAGAGACACTCAGCACCTGGAAGGAGCCAGATATCCTGATAATTTGTTAAAAGACCCTTTAAACCAACACCTGGCAGCTTCATGGGAAACGCTAATCAGGAGTGGCAGTGGGGACAGGGCGGTTCCTTATCTCCTGGGGGTCGAATGTCTCCATTCAGCAGGGCTCGGGAGGACAATGAGCACCCGGCAGGCAGCCCCGCAGTAATCCCTGACCCGGCCCCACCTCCAGGGACACCGACCTGCAGCAGGGCTTCCAGGGAGGTATCAGTTTCCACAGTAAACTTTCCCAGCATCCAGGAGCGGAGGGATTGTCCTTCTGCCTGGCTGGGGAGGGATGTGGGCAGCACCCCAAACCCCCCGGGCTGAGGCCAAGCACCAGCACTTGGTGATGCCCAAGTTGAGTTGCAGTCTGTGCTTTGTCATTACAGATCCCACCCACCCCCTGGAACCAGAGCTCCCTGTGACATGTGGTTCCATAGGATGGGGGAGGCTGATGGCCAACCGTGCCAGTCTGGATTTACCTTGGAATGCCAGACTGCTTTGGATTGGAAGAGACCTTATGGATCATCCAGTTCCAAACCCCTGCCACCAGCCCAGGGTGCTCCCAGCCCCATCCAACCTGGGCTGAGACACTGCCAGGGATGGGGCAGCCACAGCTTCTCTGGGAAACCTGGCACAGGGGCTCAGCACCCTCACCCCAAACAATTTCTTCCAAGATCTAACCTAAACCTCACCTCTTGCACCTTAACACCCTTCCCACTCATCCCATCCCTCCAGGCCCTTGTCCCAAGTCCCTCCCCAGCTTTCCTGGAGCCCCTTCAGGAACTGGAAGGTGCTCTAAGGTCTCCCCATTGCAGCCTTCCCTCTTCTTCCCTCTTCATCTCTCTTCTTCCCTCTTCATCCCTCTTCTTCCCTCTTCTTCCCTCTTCATCCCTCTTTTTCCCTCTTCTTCCCCCTTCTTCCCCCTTCCTTCTTCCCCCTTCCCTCTTCCCTCTATTCTTTCCTCTCTCTCCTCTCTTCTCCAGCCTGAACACCCCCAACTCTCTCCCCCTGGCTCCAGAGCTGCTCCAGCCCTCCCAGCATCTCCAGGACCAACCCTGGACTGGCTCCAGCAGCTCCGTGCCCTTGCTGTGGTGGGCACTGTGGGGGGGTCTCAGCAGAGGCAGAAAAGCTCCGTGTCTGTGGAGCAGAAGGGGCTGCTGCCCCCTGAGCTGCCTTTCTCTCACACTCATCCCAATCACTTGTGATGAAGTCCAGAGAAACGTTTGGCTGGACCAGGCATGGAAAATGCAGGCTCGGGGCCGTGGGGGCTGGCATTGTGCTCTCTTCCCCCAAAGCAGACATGATTTTTCCTCCTTTTTATCTCTGCCATTGTCTCTCCCCATTGTCCAAGCACACTTCTAACCAGCTGGTAATTCCTGAAGCGTGTGCTGTGCCAGGCAGCTGCAGCCCATGCTGCTGGAAATCCAGGGACACAGAGTCAGGATGGAGCAAGCAGCCAGGGTTTGATGGGCACAGGCAGTGGGGAGCAGACAGGGAGCACTTGCAGAACTGCAGCTACACCACCAAAATCAGCCCCAGCCAGGGCAGAGCTCTCCCAGCTCTGGTTTGTCCAGGGAAAAGTCAGCAAGGGATGAACAAAAAAGTCCCCTGGGATGAACAAGGAGGGACTGGAAGAGGTTTGGAGCTGGGGTGAGGCCAAGGTCCTCAGCTCTGAAGAGAATCCCCTCCTGCCTGCTGACCCACAGATGCGTTTCTGTTAATTCCCAGTAGGTGCTGGGTGGAACGGGGAGATCCCTGGTGCTGTAAGGGCCCTGGGCATCCTGCAGAGGAGGCTGCCCTTCCACGGGGCAAAAGGGTGCACTTGGCCATGGCATTTTCTTAGCACAGAAAATGATTTCACTTGAAAACAAAGTTCTAGAAGAAAAGGAAACTTCACACTTTCAGGTCAGCTGCATCCCATCCATTGATTTCAGCAAGAAAAAAGCATGGATTTGAATTTTTTTTTTTTTTTTGTAAATGTCAAAACATTTCACTTTCCAGTTGCTAAAATATTTGACATTTCCCAAGCAAAACCTTTCAGCCTTTTGTTTCCAAATAGCATCTGTTTATTTCCAAACTGACCTAAATTAAAAGACAAAAAGTTAGAGAAAAAGAGTTAAATAACTCAGCTTAGTTAGACAAAGCACTTCACATTTCCATCAGGGATGATGGTTCAGGTCAACCCAACCCAACCCATCACAGTTTGGGTTTTTTAGTTTTCCCCACCAAAAAAAGGCTGTGATTCAACACGTGCTGGGGCTTTTTGTGTCTGGTTGGGCTGGGGAGCCAACAAATCCCTTATCAGCCCAGCCTGGTGAGGAGCTCTTTCCCAGGCTCCCTGGGGGGAGAGATCCCTGCGGCTCCATCCTTGGGATGGGCACAGGGAAGGGTGAGGGGGCAGCAGGGATGAGAACAAGGATCCAGCTGTGAGAACATCTGCCAGCATCCCCTGCCTGGTTTCCACAGCAGGACTGGCTCCTAAAGCTTGCAGTGAGCCTGGTGTCCCCGGGCCCTGCCAGGACAGGGATCTGAGCACAATATTGAAGGTGAGTCCAAGCTGAGTCCGTGCCAGGCTGCAGGTGGGGGTGTGGAGGAGCATCCTCCAGCTCCATCCTCAGCACAGCCTGGGGTAAAGCTGCACCCAGTGTTTGATTTCAGGCTCCACTTGTACTCCTCAGAACAGCAAACTCCAAATATTCACGTGATTTTCCCTACCTGGGCAGGCAGTTCACTTAATGCCATGAAATGTTGGTGACAGATTTGGGTTTTTAATTTATTTTTTTTCCCTTAACAAATGAAGAGAAAGCTGGGGATGAAGGGGAAGAGGAGGGAGAGAGAGCAGAGAAAACAATAATAGTTTGAGTTATAACAAACTGAATACACATCATAAGGAAATAATCCCAACTGATGTCCCTTTTCCAGCTGCTGAAATGTTTGGTAAATCCCAGCTGAAGGGAAAGGTATCCTGGCTTCATTCTCCTCCTTTGTGACACTGGGATTGCCTCACCTGGGAGCAGCACTCGCAGGGATGGATTTGGGGATGGGGAACTCTGCAGGTTCCGAGTGCTGGGATGGAGCTCCTGGGGCTGAGGCTTTGGGACCTTCTCAGGTGTCCTCAGGACATGGGTCCCCCCGAAAAGAGCAACCAGGAGTGCTAATTGGATTGTATCAAAACTGCATATTTCACAAACATTACATCATTTCCTTGCTGCTTTCAGCAGACTGATCCAACAAATGTTTTCTATTTTACCCCAGGATTCAAACATGAGATGGGCTCAGAACTTGGCAGTAATTTACTTGCAGCTTAAATTTATGACATATATGAACATTTATATTCATTTAAAATGAAAGGCAGAGCTGCACAAACATTTTTCATCCTTTTTTTTTCTTTTTTTCTATATGTGCTGGTTTTACCTGCTGTAGAAATTATTATATGTCTAGTTATAGAGCCAGGGGAAAAAGAGGAAAAAAAAAAAATAGAAGTTCTTCTACTTCAGGGGAAAATGTGTACAATTAATATCAGTTTACACATCTGTAATAACATAAAATATATACACCCGGGGTTATGTGTCGTGACATAAATCATAAAAGGGCCATAAAGAGTTATTTAAGAACCTTGTAACAGATTTCATTAAATAACATTATCAACTATTAAAGCTTTGTGTGAAGAAGTGCTGCCAGAGGGCTGCCTGAGCTGCCCGTGCCCAGCCTGCAGCTGGAAACAACTTCTCCCAGTAAAGACTGGGCACTGGGATGGGTTCCAGGGGAATTTAGGGGAACCTCCTACAGCAAAACTCAGGGCTCTTGGTGATGGCAACAGCAAAAGCTCTGGGATGAAAAAAACCTCAAACTGGGAGGAAAGTCCCTCTGCTTGCACCTTGGGCAGCCCCACCACCATCTCCCCCCATCTCCCCCCATCTCCCCCCATCTCCCACCATCTCCCATCATCTCCCACCATCTCCCCCCATCTCCCCCCATCTCCCCCCATCTCCCACCATCTCCCACCATCTCCCCCCATCCCCCATCATCTCCCCCCATCATCTCCCACCATCTCCCACCATCTCCCACCATCTCCCATCATCTCCCATCATCTCCCACCATCTCCCATCATCTCCCACCATCTCCCACCATCTCCCACCATCTCTCATCTCCCCCCATCTCCCACCATCTCCCCCCATCTCCCACCATCTCCCACCATCTCCCCCCATCCCCCATCATCTCCCCCCATCATCTCCCACCATCTCCCACCATCTCCCATCATCTCCCATCATCTCCCACCATCTCCCACCATCTCCCATCATCTCCCATCATCTCCCACCATCTCCCATCATCTCCCACCATCTCCCATCTCCCATCATCTCCCACCATCTCCCCCATCTCCCCCATCTCCCCCATCTCCCCCATCTCCCCCCATCTCCCACCATCTCTCATCTCCCCCCATCTCCCACCATCTCCCCCCATCTCCCACCATCTCTCATCTCCCCCCATCTCCCCCCATCTCCCACCATCTCCCCTCATATCCCCTCATCTCCCACCATCTCCCCCCATCTCCCACCATCTCCCTCATCTCCCATCATTTCCCATCATCTCCCCCATCTCCCCTCATCTCCCACCATCTATTTCCCCCCATTTCCCCCATCTCCCCATCTCCCCCATCTCCCACCATCTCCCACCATCTCCCACCATCTCCCCCCATATCCCCTCATCTCCCACCATCTCCCCCCATCTCCCCCCATCCCAGCAGGGGCTGGCAGACCAGGGCCAGATGCCTGGGTGGTTCTGCTCCAACCCCCTCTCAGTTCCTAAGGCCCTAGACTTGAAAACCAGGGGATTTCTTTCACAGTGAATGTTATTGGAGCTGCTCGCAGAGATCCCCACCTTTGCCTGAAGGTTCATTTCCCTCTTTCCTCCCCTCCAGGACTGCATGCTTGCTGAATAATACTAGAGAAAGTTGGCTTTCTGAAACAGAATAGTAGGAAATACAGCTCCAATAAAGTTTTATGTCCTTTCTTTAATATATGTATTAAGAAAAAATAATAATTTCTCTGCATAATGTGTTTTTCTTTGCAAGCGTGGAGTACCTGAGCCTGTGGTAGGGTATAAAGATTTTATTGGGATGGTGCAAGAAAACCCTCTCTCTCCCCTTGTAAAAGTTTTAATGAAATAAAATTATAGAGCGTTTAGGAGAAAATTAATACTGAATTTTGCTGAAATACCAGAATCCTGCCAAGCCTGCTCAGGCCCTCAGCAAACAAAGGGGCAAGGAGAGGAGTGGATAACTTTATCCAGGGTGGTTTCCCAGCCACCCTACTGCCTGCAGGGACCCCAGCATCAATCAGCCCCTGAGAAAAGCCCCCAGGAGGATGGAGACCCCCGGGAGGATGGGGACAGGGGCTGGGGACCTCAGCTGCCCACACCCCACAGGTATCCTGCAGTCCTGGAGGTGGCCAGCATCTCCCAAGGGTGCCCCAAGCTAAGGCAGGCTCAGAGGTCCTTGTCCCCATTCTGTCCCTTTGGGAGGGCTGGGAAAGCCAGGGCAGATCCGTGGGAGCATGGGAACCAGCAGTGGAATCACAGGCACAGGCAGGGAAAGGGGGACAGCTGAGGGGACATCTCACATGGCCTAAATCTGCCCCGCACAGGAAAGTCTGATTGCCACTTCATGAGGCTCTGCTGAGACTTCTCTAAAAGCCAGCTCAGTAATTTGGTCATCCCCGTGCAAGGAAGCTGAGCTGGAGCTGGAGCCAGCAGAGAGGAGAGCTCAGGGATACCCTGGAGAAAGAGGAGTTTGTCTTCAGCCAAGAGAAGTGGAAGCCCAGAGCAGACACAGCTCCTGTCAGCAGCCACATGTGAGGGATGGAGAAGCTCCAGGCTCCGGGCAGGTGGATCTCTGCTGGCTTCCAGCTGGAAGAAGCTTCCAGCCATCCCCGGAGATGGGCCCAAGGAAATTTCCCATAACACCTCCCAGTCTTGTGGGGGTTTTTGGAGGTTATGGAAGGTGTGGAAGCACCCTGTGAGAGCCTCCAACACAAAGATGCCACGAGCACCCCGTGCTCCCCATGGAGCGCTGCCCTCTGCTCCTCCACCCTTCCACCCCGACCCTCTTTGTGAGGACCCAAAAAAACCCCCAACAAAACGGTTCTCTCTGGGTATTCCCTCCTGTTTTCAATAAAAACCTGTTTTGCTTTGGTAAATATCAGCAATAAAGGCATTGGTTATAGATGGCCTGACAATGACTTGCTTGTGTTATGGTATCAGAGTCATTAGGGCCGTCCCGCGCTCGATTGATTCCATCCCCAGCAGGGGGTGAGCAAAAGGGGCTGAAAGCCACGGCATGAAAGGGGCTGCCTTCCAAAGATATTGGTTGCAGATAATCCAAGATTTTTTTGATTAAAATGTATATGAATTTGAATAAGAATGCATTGTTTGGAATACACCCCCATCGGCCCCCCAAAGCATTCCTGCTCGCGGATCTCTGTGGTTTGAGTTAACAGGCAGAGGATTGGAAAAATACCTTGGGTTGGGGTAATTCTTGTAATTATATATTTCTGGTAAACGTAAATTGATTTGGCTTAATAGGCCTGATTGGAAAATTACCTGTTTGAGATGGGGAAATAAAAGAGGCTGTTGGACGAGGGTCTGAAAAACCCTCGGGTTTCAGTAGGACACTGCTCGGAGTGAAAGTCTGTTTCAATAAAACCCCTGATTTGAAAATTGTGGGGTTTTTTTAGTAGGATGGTATTTGATCCATTAAAACCGTATTGGTTTCATACTTTCTGTTTGCCTTTTGCTGAAATGTATGGGTATGAAGCATGAAATAAGCATGTGTCAGGCATTACTCAGAATAAATAGGGAAAAAAAGAGAAAATAGAAAAAGAACGGCAGCAGCAGAGCAGCAGCAGCTCCAGTTGTGAAAGCGAGCTGAAATAACCCAAAGTGGTTTTTCTATCACTGGAAAAAGGCAAACCCTGGCACCATGGGCAGAGGGATCCCAGCCTCTCCCCCAGGAAACCACTGGTGTCACTGGGAGGAGGATCAGGCCCCAGGAATGCAGTGATGGAAAACGTCTGCTTGGTTGGATCAGCCCATCCCAGGGACCCTTCCCGGGAGGAATTGCTTTGTCTGGCCCAAATCTGCATTACACTGAGTGACAGGGATCCTACCACTTCCCTTGGAGGACTTTTCCACATTCTAATTGATCTGATTGTTAGGAAATTGTTCATAAAATTAAGAATCTTGGAAGTAAATGAGGGAACCCAGGCAGAACTGCTCCACGCAAAGAGCAGCAGCCATATGGAACGAGTTAGGCTGGGGACGGCAACCCAGCTCCATAAATGAGTTCAAGAGACATTCAGATTTATTTCTGGAGAAGGAGAGGGACTGGGAGCATGATGAAGACAAGCCAGGAGGTGGGTTTAGCAGGCATTTAAAAAGGGAAGACATGCTGGAAGGAGGAGAGACCTTGGAGGATGCTTTGTCCAGGGCTACTCCCTTTTTACTGGTGGTTGACACGTAAGAAAAACCACACTCTGTGTTGCAGAGAAGGTGAGAGAGGTCTCTCTTTTTTTTTTCCTTGAAGAAAAGGTTTTATTCCAATGAAAATTCAGCCAGAGGAATGGGTTATGCCCTCCAGGCATTGCTTAAACTCTGCTCCTCTCTCAGCCTCAGCACCCCCTTTGCTGGGGGTCTGCCCTTAAATCCCAGAGAATTCAAGTTAAGCAGAAGATTTGCACACTGAGCCTCCACACTGGAGGCCTGGGACACCTCTGGCCATTCCTGGTGGCCAGGAGAGCCAGTTCTGGTGGCCATTCCAAAGCCACCTCCTGCAGAAATCCTCCCCATCTGCTCAGCAAGCCCTGCCCAGACCCACCCCAGCCCTGACCACACTTATCCAGGAGAGGTTGTTAGATCCAGGAGAAGAAACACATCCAGCCAGAGCCAGGGATGTTTGGAGATGATGGATTCAATGCAGGGTTTTCCTGGAGAGGGAAGGCAAGAGGACAGGGAGCTGAGTGAGAGCTGCCAGCTGTCCTCTCCAGGAACAAGTGACAGACCAAGAGAAATCATCCTCAGGTTGCCCAGGAGAGGTTTAGATTGGAGACAGAGCAATTGGTGGAATCCCCACCTCTGGAGGGGTTTCAGAGCCCTGGAGATGTGGGGATGAGGGACATGGGGTGGTGGTGGCCTTGGCAGTGCTGGGGGAAGGGTTGGACTGGGTGATCTTCAAGGGTTTTTCCTACCCAAACCACCCTGTGATGCTGTGGGCAATGGAGGAGCCGTGGTCTGAACTCCCAGCACATCCCCACCTGGCTCTGGCAGAGAGCACAGGACCTTGTGTGACAGGGGAATGGGGAATGGGAGCCAGGCAGCTCGGATAACAAGAGAAGGAATAACCATGTTGCACTTAGAATGTGACAGTTTGGGTCAAATTAAAATAATAATAAAATAGAATATAACAACAACAACAACAACAACAACAACAACAACAACAACAACAATAATAATAATAATAATAATAATAATAATAATAATAGGTTGGTTTGAACAGGCTTGGGCTCTAGTTGAGCATCTAAATGCTCACATTGTAACTAAACAGTGGAGGATGAAGCTTCTCCAACAGAGCAACAATAATTTTAAATTAAGCCCCTGTTACAAAGGAATTACCTTTCACCTTCCTGTCTCTCACTTCCTCTGGAAGAGCTGCATCGCCCTTTGGGGGAACTCTGGGGCTGCACTTGTTGAATATTGAGCTGTTTGGGTTTTTTTGGTTTTTTTTTACAAGAACCCTGGCATCAAACCCCCCAGGTTTGTTCTGTGCACAGTTGGAATCTCCCCCTGTGAGATTCCAGCCAGGTTTTCCTGGTGTTGCTCCTGGTGTTACCAACCTGACCATTTCTGGCTCCCACCTGCCAGGCCTTGTCTGTACAGGAGGAGAGAGATGTGGGGTGCAGGGGGCAGCTGGAACCCCACAGGGGGGACCAGAGCATCCTAGAGTGGTCTGGGTTGGAAGGGACCTCTAAAGGTCAAAGCATCCACAGAGCTGCCAGGACTCAGCCCACACCCCCCTTGAGACCACAGCACAAGAAAAGGCTTCAAAATGCTGGTACATCCCTGGGCTGTTGGCAGCAAAACCCAAATCTCACACTTGCAGCACTAATTTCAAGCTTTGCCAGGGCTTGAGTCACTTTTTGTGTTTGATGCTGCTGCCCCCAGAGCTTTGTGTTGGCTGGGTTTGGGGGGGGGAAGAGATAAAACTGAAGCCCACCAAGAACTTAGCAAGACCCCTCAGGCTTCCCCACTTCTGCCTGCTGCTGGCTCTTGTTAGGAGCAGAACAGGACAGGCAGGGCTGTATCCCTGAGGAATCACTGCACCCAGGGTCCACGGGAGGGCACCCACCCTGGAGACACCCCCAGGTGCCACAGACCCCCCCAAAACATCCCGCAGAGCCTTACCTGCAGGGAGGGAGGTCCCATCACTGTTGGGGTTTTCCCTCTCTGGGGGGGATGAGACACAGAACCCAAGAGGTGTTTCTGCCTCCTCTCAGAACAAAGCTGATCCTTCCCACACCTATAAAAAAAACCCCTCAAAACAAACCCAGACATTCTTTGCTCACTGTTTTATTAAGTATGATTCCTGGTGCCCCCCTCCCCGTGCCTGCCTTACCTCCCCTGGAGAGAAAGAAAAAATAAAAAGAAAAGGAAATAACTTTTTAAAAGCTGAAGATCAAACTGGGTTTGGTTCTTGTTGCTCTGCAGAAGGACACAGGACACAGCCTGGGAACACAGACATGGGGAGGGGTCCCCTGCAAAGCTCTCTGTGATCTCCTGGGGGGGGGACAGGAGAGCATCCCCTGCACTTTGAGGGTGACAGATCCAGGGGATGATTCAGGCACCACATGAAGGGACACGACTGAAGGAAAACCATGAATGGGGCAACTTCTGCTGAGCTCCTGCTGGAAACTTGGTCTGCCAAGGCTCCGGGAAGTTTTGGGGTTAGGGAGTTTGAAAGGGATGAGGAAAGGGTCAGAAGCAGGAGGCTGGGGATCCTCAGTGCTGTCCCTGTCCCCCACGGGGAGCAGGATCCCTCAGATGTCTGCAAGCTGTTTGACAGCCCCCGAGGAGCCCCCTGGGCTGTGCCAGCCCCTGCACCCTCCATCCATTTTAGGTGGATCCAAGGAACCATTAGGGCTGGAAAAGCCCCCAAGGTCAGGTCCCTTTGTGTCTCTGGGACTGCCAGGATCTCTGTGTCCTCCTAGGCTTCCAACCCCAGCTTGTACCCCCTTTCCCCAGGCTGAGCAGACTGAATGGGTGGGATTGGGTTCCCCCTGTCCTCAGGGGAAGGTGGGCATGGAAAGCCCTGCAGAGGGAGAGGACTGGTTCAGGCACAGCTCCTGTTCTGGAAAGACTCAGAAGAAACCCCAGGGTTCCAGCACTGAGCCCTGGTGCAGAACAACGACTGAAATACAGGAGTCAGAGAAGGAATATCGTGGCATAATTACACAAAGTCAAAGAACTGAGCATTTAAAGGACTCCCAGGCTAATTGGGGTGAGTGCAGCCTCCTCTGAAGGTTGCCTGCCATCTCCTCTGAAGGGGAGGGAGAAAAAGAAAAAAAGATGATAACCTTAATCTTTAAAGTAGTTTGAATTATTTCCTCCCAAGCCTTTCCCCAAACAGATTAAACTCCTATTTGAAATGGAAGTAGATGTTTACTCTTGTAAATAAGGATTTTTCCTCTTGTATCTGGCTGTAAACAGATTAAAGGATTACGCTAAAGACCTTTCAAAATTTTAGTATCAGGGTCCTGAAATCTCAGTGTCTGATATCCAACCCCCAGTGCAGGGAGCTGGGGTGGAAGGTTATTTTCTCCCATCAAATGTGTCCTAAATAAGGAGATTTCAAGCCTTCATTTTGGAAAGGGTTCGTTCTTACCTGCCCCTCTGCCACTTCAGGCGAGCAGGGGAGCACGCAGAGCTTGGGGCAGAAATGAGAATCAGGCACCAGGACTTCATTTTAAATAAAAAAAAAATCCCAGTATGGGAAGAATTTACTTGATTTCTAATAATGTATAGAAGTCACAATAAAGCAGCCCAGCATATTTCATCCCCTGTCAAGCAAGTTTTGCCACTTGGTAATTTGTTTTAATATATTAGTTTCTAAATATAAGAGCAGTCAATCGATGCATTATTAATGTGATGTGTACGTGTATAAATATTCCTTTTAACTGGCGGGATGGGGGATATTAATGTTGTGGTGTTTGAAAGCAGGAGGCACCCCCAGCCCTCCCTCCCCGGGCAGGAGCCGTCCCGCTTGCACCCAGCCCCATTTATAACCCCTGGGCTGGGGACTGAAAGGCCTTTGATGTAAAGTCCTGGTTAAATGCTCTCCTCAATGCAAAAGCCAGAATTATTTAATTTTTTTTTTGTGTCCCCTTCCAGTATTTCTAGCAGGAAAATGCCTCCATCCAGTGTTGTTTGGTTGTTGGGACAGAGTTGGTGTCTGAAGGGGGGGATGGACATCAGCTGGGGGTTTCACCCCTTGAGGTTAAGGGTTTTATTATTCCCACTGACTTTGGCTTCCTCTGGACTCCAAACAGCCTGGTTCAGCTCCTGCCTCCTGGATTTGCTGCAGCCAAGAGTGTTCCCAAGACCTGGGACCTCTTGGTGTGAATGGAGGGAGATGTCCTGTCCCCTGCCCCTGCCCTGCCTGACAGCCCCCACACCACCTTGGCCAGGCAGAACCCCCCAGTTTGGGCATGGCAACACCTGGGGTGCTGTGACACCTTCAGCCCATCAGCTGGGTGGGGGATGGCCCCTGCTATGCCAGCTCTGAGACTTTTCCATATAAATCCCTCTGGCATCACATACTTACATCTGCTGGAACCCAGACACAGCCTGGGGCCTCCTGTCCCTTCCTCCTGTCCCTTCCTCCTGTCCCTTCCTCCTGTCCCTTCTTCCTGTCCCCTCCTCCTGTCCCTTACTGCTGACATTCCTGACTTCAGCCCCCCCAAAACAGAAGCAGATCATTGCATTACATACAAGGTACCTTGGCAACCCCAGAACTGGGTGAAACCCACCTGGGAAGCAGAAGGGCACGAGGACAATTCCCTCTCTGGTGAGGCTAATTAAAAAGGGTTTGGGTTTGGTTTGTTTTTCTAAAGGAGGGGAGGAATTACCTGGGAGCAGCTGGAGTGGCCAATTCCCTTGAAAACTGTCCATAATGATCCACAGCTGGGGATGTCCTGGCAGCCAGGGGTGGGGATGGGAGGCTCATGGCAGAGCATTGCTCCCAGCCCTGGGGAAGAAGGGACAAGCTCATGAATGACACATGCCCCCCCCCAGAGATCCTCCTGGGGTTCTGCTCCCCTCACCCAGCAGCATTAAGGTCATTTTGTTCCCCTCACCCCCCCATCCCATCCTCATCCCCATCCCCATCCCCATCCCCATCCCCATCCCCATCCCCATCCCCATCCCCATCCCCATCCCATCCCATCCCCATCCCATCCCCATCCCCATCTCATTCCATCCCATCCCATCCCATCCCCATCCCCATCCCATCTCATCCCCATCCCCATCCCATCCCCATCCCATCCCATCCTCATCCCCATCCCCATCCCCATCCCCATCCCCATCCCCATCCCCATCTCCATCCCATCCCCATCCCATCCCATCCTCATCCCCATCCCATCTCCATCCTCATCCCCATCTCCATCTCCATCTCCATCTCCATCTCCATCTCCATCTCCATCCCCATCCCCATCCCCATCCCATCCCATCCCCATCCAATCCCATCCCATCCCATCCCCATCCAATCCCATCCCATCCCATCCCCAGCCTGTGCCCAGCAAAGCCACAGGAATAGTCACATTGTCACCTGAGTGGGGGAACAATAACAAAGGAAACCTCAGGCATACCCAAAATGAATTTGGATCAACCAGAAGAGGGGCTTTTTTTATCTTTTTAAATAATAATAATAAATAAAAAGAGGAGAAAAGCAATACTGGGGTTTGGATTCTATTAAACTCTTTGTTTCACCCCAAACAAGCCAAGGTTGTTTGGTCTTCAGGGTGTTTTTGCTGAAAAGCAAACGAAACCCAGCCACTTTAATTCCATCTTTCACTCAAAACATAACTCAGGAGTTACAATTCAAGGCCCCAATATGGATTTCAAAGCACATTCCAAAAAACACTGAAGAAAAGCCCCACCCCAAAGAGACAAGTGGAATCTGCCTTCCCCTTTTTACCTCCCTTGGCAGCTCTGTGGAATCCAGGGCTGGAATCGTTAAGGAAATTCAAGGAGTAGCCAGAAAATTAAAGGACTAGCCAGAAAATTAAAGGAATAGCTGAAAAGAAATAATTAAAAAATAGCTGGAAAATCAAGGAATAACTGGAAAACGAAGGAATAGTCGGGGTCACCTGTGCTTTCCATTTTTTCCACAAACAGGGGACTGAGCCAGCAAGTTGTGCCCATCCCAGCTTTGCCAGGCTTTGCAGTTAATTCCCCTAAAACCTTCAGAATTTCCCTAGGTTGGGAATTTCTTTCAGCTCCAGAGTCTTTTCCAGCACCAGCCCTGGGGATGCCTCTGCCTGGGGAGGCAGTCGGGCTGCCTCAGCCCTTCCCATACTTCATTCCTTTTAGAAGATTTAAAATAAATACAGGGTTTTTTCTCAGCTTACACATTAAAACACAGTATATTTATAAAGCTGTGCAAAAGAAGGTGACTAAATGCACAGCTGGTTGGATTTGCCATTAAAATTCTCCCCTCTGTTGGCTGATGCTTCACCTCAAGCTCGAGGCTCTTCCTGGGTGAATCTGTGTCAGGCAGGGATACTGCAAATACTTTTTGACAGTAAGAGTAAACTTTAAATTGATGGCTTGAAATATACATAAAAATACAAAAAACCCTTTTTTTTCTTGCAGTGCCTGACCTGAAAATAATAAGCTTTTAAGTGTAGTTGGAAGCAGTCACTAAAACCATGGGAGACATGATTTTTATTAGAATTTAGATAAAAAGATTTAATGTTTTTTAATCTACGAGACCACTGGAGGTTAAACTCACCATCTGAAGTTAGTTTGTGTTTTTCATATGCTTTTTTTTTTTTTTTTTTAAACTTTTTCTTTTTCTCCCCCCCTTGAACAGATCTGCTCATTTAAAGAAAAAAAAAAAAAAAAAAAAAAAAGCCCAGGTCATCAGAGCCCACTCAATAAAACATTTGCTTCACCTTCCTTTGGCTTCCAGAAGAGGCCTGGGAGTTACAAACATTTTCTGGAGGTTCCAAGGTGGTTTTTCCCCTGGCTGGAGGCTCCCAGGGCCCTTCCTGGGGTGTTTTTGGGGCACTGGGCAGCGTTTCCCCATCAGCTGCAGCCGGGATGGAGCGACGGGAACTGCAATTCCTCCACCCATAAATCCCACTGCCCGTGGACATTTCCACATTCATTAGGAGGAGAATGAGTAGCAGCCAGGCAGGATCCACAGGGGCTTTTACTGGCTTTTTGATGAACTGAGGCTGAAGAGGGGAAAAAAAAAAACCAACCCCAACAACCCCAACAAGCAAATAAAGAGCATTTTGATGGTTTGATTTCTGATCCTCTCTCTCCTCGGCCAGGAAACCTTTTGCTGGGCTATCAAAGAGCCCCGGGGTAATTTATTGGCTCTGGACTCCAATTGCTTCAGAGCTGATTAAAAGCCTGGGGCAGGTCAGGGGGTGGGCAAGGGGTGGGGTAAATCAGCAGGGCCTCGGCAAGGCGGCGCTGATTTACGCTGCCCAGGGCTAATATTTCAGTGCTGGGGGCTAATATATCAGGAGCAGAGGATTGGGGATGGAATTTCAGCATCGCACAAACGCTCTTCAGGCCACGGGCTGGGGGAATATAATGGTGATCTAATGACTCCTAATGATGGGGGGTACCCTGGTGACATTTCGTGCATTCAATGGAACGGAATCTACCTGATTTAATTCCTGGGTCTGACTTTGTGCCTCCAGCTCCAAGTTTTCGTTGCCCAGGCAGGGCAGACAAAGGTTTTGGGGTCTGCATGTTGGATGGTGCCAGTCCCCCTCAGCTCTAAGCCTTGGGCAGCCTGAGGCAGGCCAGCAGGTTTCCTCCAGGGAGCATCCCCAGGGATGCAGGATGAGCAGCTGGGATGAGCTGCAGGTGTCAGGGCAGACCCAGGCACAAATCTGTCAGAAAGTGGTAAAACGTCCAAAGCCTGCAGAGGAGGAGGATGAAGGGTTCTGCTGGGGGGCATCTCCTGAAGCTGTGAAGAAGCAGCTCCTGAAGAAGCTGTCAGCCCATGGATCAGCCAGGAGCACCCTGTGCTGGGTCAGGAACTGCTGGAACAGGCCCAGAGAGTGGTGCTGAACGGGGCTGCATCAAAATGGTGGCTGTGGTGTCCCCCAGGGATCAGTGTTGGGCCCAGTGCTGTTCAATATCTTTATTGATGATTTAGATGAGGGGATTGAGTCCATCATCAGCAAATTCACAGATGACACCAAGCTGGGGGGGAGTGTGGATCAGCTGGAAGGCAGGAGGGCTCTGCAGAGGGACCTGGACAGACTGGAGAGTTGGGATGATCCCAACGGGATGAGGTTCAACATTCCAAGTGCCGGGTCCTGCACTTTGGCCACAACAACCCCATGGGGAGCTCCAGGCTGGGCACAGAGTGGTTGGAGAGCAGCCAGACAGAGAGGGACCTGGGAGTCTGGATTGACAGGAAGGTGACCATGAGCCAGCAGTGTGCCCAGGTGGCCAAGAAGGCCAATGGCATCCTGGGCTGGCTCAGGACCAGCGTGGCCAGCAGGTCCAGGGAAGGGATTCTGCCCCTGTGCTCAGCTCTGGGGAGGCCACAGCTTGAGTCCTGTGTCCAGTTCTGGGCCCCTCAGGAAGTTCAGGAAGGAGATTGAGGTGCTGGAGCAGGTCCAGAGAAGAGCAAGGAGGCTGTGAAGGGATCCAGCAGAATTGCTGTGAGGAAGGGCTGAGGGAGCTGGGGGTGTTGAGGCTGGAGAAGAGGAGGCTCAGGGGAGACCTCATCACTCTCTACAACCCCCTGAAAGGAGGTTGGAGCCAGGGGGGGTTGGGCTCTTTTCCCAGGCAACTCTCAGCAAGACAAGAGGGCACAAAAGGTCTCAAGTTGTGCCAGGGGAGGTTTAGGTTGGAGATGAGAAAGAATTTCTTTCTGGAGAGGGTGATCAGGCATTGGAATGGGCTGCCCAGGGAAGTAGTGGATTCTCCGTGTCTGGAGATCTTTCCAAAGAGCCTGGATGTGGCACTGAGTGCCATGGGCTGGGAACCACGGGGGGAGTGGATCAAGGGTTGGACTTGGTGATCTCTGAGGTCCCTTCCAACCCAGCCAGTTCTATGATTCTAGGATTCTATGATCTCCATGTCCTAGAGCTGTGGCTGAGGTCCCAGCTCCTGTCTGCACGGCCCTGGGAAGCTGCTGGGACCATTTCAAGCTCTCCTCCCATCTGCAGGGACTGCACACATCTGGGCATCTTAACTTCTTCCAAGAGCAGGGAGGGAATTATTGAGTTCCCCCCATGAATTATGAGTTTCCATTGGAGTCTGGGCTTTGCAAGGAGTGGTGAGGACAGAAAGGTTGGAGAGGGGATGAAAAAATAAAAAAGAAAGTGACAATTCTCCCGGGTGTTAACTCAGTTCCTAACCCAAAGAGTCTCAGATATGATTGGATGGGTTTCAGAAAGCATCCCTGCTCTTGGACACAGATCCAAAGCAGGCTTCAAAGGGAGCTGAGGTTTCCCATCCACTCTTTGCTGCCCTTGTGCTGCTTCCCTGGGTGTGACAGGAGGGCTCTGTCCTGAGCCCAACCCCAAAGCAAAAAAAAAAAGGGCAAAGCAAACAAACAGACACCCCCCACCCAGAGAGGAGAAGGAGTGCAGCCATAAGAGGAACAGGTCCTGGCTCCCAAACCCAGCTGGCAGAATCCTGTCCAAGGACACCAAGATCCCCCAGAGAGCTCAAAGGGAGCATTGCAGGAAAAGAGCAGATGAAATCCCAGACTGGGAGCCTCTGTCCCCAGCACAGGGGCTGAAACCTCTCCAAGGCTGGGCAAGCAGAGGGGCTGAAACCACCCCAGGGTTTCTGCAGCAGGATGCAGAAAATGCCTTTAAACTCTGGCAGCAGCCAGCCCCTGCTTGGGTACCCAAAGGAGGGGAATCCTTTTTACATCTTTACATCTCAGCTCAGATCCTGCCAAATCAGCCACCCCTGGGCAGGAATCCCACCCTTCCTGGGGGGTGTTTGCCCCCTGCTCTGCCAGGAGCCTTGGGGGGCTGCAGCAAAATCTGCTGTCAGCAAAAAGCCTCCTCCTCCTTCTCCTCCTCCTCCTTCTCCTCCTCCTCCCTCTCCTCCTCCTCCTCCTCCTTCAGAGCTGCCCGTGGAGCAGCAAGGATCTTTCAGAGAGAGGTCAGGAAGCACGGAAAGAGGAGGGGAGGGATTCCCACTGACCCCACTGTGTCTGGTTAAAGGCTGGAAGGAGCCTGGGTAGGGACCAGCCAGTGGGACCTGGCAGGTTTGATGTGAACCCAAGGCACAGAGGGATATTTGGTGTCCCTGGAGGGGCAGAGGAAGGTTGATGTGTCTCATGGGGGGTTGGGGGGCTTCTCAAAGGTGATGATCAGTGCTGCTGCCTCCTGAGAGCCACCACTGCCCTGCCTGGCTCCTCCAAGCAGAGTTCCTGGGCAAACCTGGAGCTGCTGAGCTAATCCAGCCTCAAATAGGCACAGAAGTGCCACAGCTGAGCAGCTCCGTGGCACTGGTGAGCCCACCACAGCTGGGTCTGCAGGTGACCAGCACAATATTCACCTGGCTACAACATGAAAGCTTCAAATCTCTTGGTTTAGGGTTTTTTTTTTTTTTGTTTGGTTGGTTTTGTTTTGTTTCTTAAAAAAGGGAAATAATTTCAACCAGAACACCAGTGAAACTCAGGCAGTCTCTGGACACGTTGGATCCCACTGAGCATTTCCAAGGCTGCAAATGTCCAGAGTGGTGAGGCAGGACCCAGCCAGCCCTGGTTCCAGCCCAGAGTGTTCCCTCCCTGCTGCTTCCCATCCTCACCCAGCCCAGAGCTGAGCCCGTGGCTCCTGCAGCACCAGAAACACCTCCTGGGTACAACCCAAACCCCACAGCTCCTTTGGTTTCCTGACAGCCAAAAAGGAGCCTTGAGAACCACACGGTGACCTCCTGGGCTCCTACACCCCTCTGGGCTCACACCCCGAGAAGGAGCTCCCACAAAACACCCATTTTAAACCTGTTTTCCAGCAGGTACAGGTAAATTCCCTCTCCTTGCTGCATCCCTCTGGCTCTCAGGGTAAATCCCCAGCAGGGTCCTCAGCACCCAAGGGAGAAAATAACCCCCCAGGCTGTGCTCAGCTGGGGCTCCCATCCCCCTTGCCTCTGGGCTCTGCTCCGGGCTGGCATCTCATCCACCAGGCTGAACACCCAGGGACACAAAAAGGGACAAATCTGGGGAGATTGGGACCTTATTATAGCCACGAGCAAAGCTGGGCACTGCTGCATCCCACTGCTGGGCTTCCCAGAACAGGGGAATTTACATCCAGGCCCCTTAGGATGCTCTTTCTCCTCCAAACAAAGTGACTTTAAAAGAAACCAAAGATTTTTTTTTTTCTCTTCTTTCTTTAAAAGAGGCATCATGTCCTTCTCCTTCCCCTTCAAAAGGCACAAAAGTTTTCCTTTTCCTTCTTTTTCCTATTCTTTAAATGGGAATAAAGGGGAAAAAACCAACAACCAGGCAGAGGGGAAACCCCACAAACCAAAACATCCAAGCAAAACCTGTGGTGTACAATGAAATGTAAAGCCCCATGAAAAAGAAAGTAAGAGAATGCTTCTACCCCGGCTGCTTTTTTTAAATCCAAATTCCCAACCTGTTGAAAAATATTTTGCTTATTTTAATTATCCAAGGAAATGTAATTACTCTCCACGTGCACCCAGTTATTGACGTTGGGAAGGGGCAAAGGCAACATTATCTTGTCTGTGTCCTCAGGGAAGATCCTCTTCCCTGTAACCTTGTCCCTCAGGGCACATTTTGCAGGGAAATCCTCCCTGAGCTGCAGCTCTGCTTGGATTCAGCTCAGGGACAGCCAGAAGAAACACTGAGGGCTGAAACCAGAGAGGGATTCATGGAGCAAGAGCAGTTCCACTTATCAAATAGGAGATCAAGAGGCAATTTGATTATGGTGCATAAATACTTTTCTGAAATAAAAATACCACATGCTTCACATTTGGGGTCTTTTTTTTTCCTTTTTCCTTTTTTTTTCCTTTTTCCTTTTTTTTTGTAATGTAGCAAAAGGGATAAAAAGCAGCAAGGGCTGAAGGCTGAGCCAGGCAAACCCAACCAGCAGACAAAGCATGTGAGGACCTTGCAGCTTGGGCTGTGACACCAAGGCTGATCACAGCAGGCCCTCCAAATGAAGGTTATCAGGGTTTTTTTCTGTTTATTTGTTTCAATCTTTTCCTTTAGGAGTCACAGGGTGAGGGACCTCCAGTGGTAAGGTTGTACTGGATAAAAGCCTAGAAAATGTAATGATCCCTTCTGGCCTGAAAAAAAAATATAAAAAACCCTAAGAATCTATGTAAAATGTGTTTCCCTGTTTGGTTTGGGTAAATCCCATTCACAGTGGGGCTGAGCTGGTAACTCTGAGCTGCCAGCCCTCAGCTCACCTGCCCTGACGTGCTGCCACGAGCTGGCAAAAGGCTGCACTGGGCTTGCCTTGATATTTGCTTCCAACAAAGCTTGACAAAGCTTTCTCATTGTATTTCAAAAAGAAAAATGTTCTCCCTACATCTGGAAATACTAAAAAAGTGCTTTCTTACAGTATTTTTTTTTACTACGTATGGACAAGGTCCTGACCCTTATTATTGGAGCTGGAATCCAGATGGGAGGCTGCTCGGTTCCAGCCCTTGGAGGGGATTCCCTTTTGAAGCCACGCACAGAGCCAGGCTGTGGGGCTTGCAAGGAGTTATCATTTGTGGGAGGTCTGGTGGGAAGGCTTTAAATAGTTTGGGAACTTCCTTCTTTCCAAGGAGCCCAGGAGCACAAGGATTCCCCCAAGTGCCTGCATTTGAACCCTTTTTTTTTTTCCTTTTTTTTTTTTTTTTTAAAAAAAGCAAATAATTCCTCTTACTTTAATTCTCTTGTCTCCCAAGCAGATATTTTCCTCCTTCAGCCACTCAGCAAGACAGCTCTGTATTTCAGAAACAGCAGTTATGATACCAGTGGTAATCTAAAACCAGAGGCAGCAATTGGGGAGAAAAGAGCTGAAGTTTGTGGGGATGATTTTGCTGGAATGGTTCCCATTAGCTGCTACCATTCCGATAAAATAAAATAAAAAATGCAACTTTCTGGGAGAAGTTTGTCATGGAACATGGAAAGAAAAGGGGAGAAGCAGATGGGGGATGCCCTGATGGTCTCTCTGGAGACCATCCTGGAATATCTTCCTAAAACCCAACCCCAGAGAGTGGCACATTCCCTTTTGCTGAAGAAGCGATGTAAAGCTTGGGGATGGGGAACCAGCAGCAACAAAAATCTGATTTTTTTTCTGCTCCAGCATGAAACAAGACGTGGAAGGCAAGAATTCCTTCTGGAGTGGGAATGCTGGCTGCTCCAGAGCTGCTGGGATGCTCAGAAATAGCTGTGCCATGTGCTCTGCACATGGGGGAGGGAGCGCAGCTGATTACAGCCCCGGCGCAGGGAAAAGAAGGGGAAAGGAAACTTCCAAATCCACATAATTATACCTAAAATACAGCGCTGTCCACTCTTCACGTGGGCCAGAGACAAAAAAGAGCCTAAAATTTTAAGGGCTGACAAATAAAATATGATATAGCTGGGAGAACTCTTGGAATGACACGGAATAATTTAATTGGGCCCTGCCAAAAATAAAACTGCCGAGACTCCTCTGGGCTGGCTGTGCCCCAGCTTGGCCAAACTCCTGCCCTGGCTGGGCTCACACACCACATCCCTACCCAGCAGCCTGGCCCCAAGGACCTGACCGTGTGCCATGTGTTTTAAGGCCATTATTCCCTTTTTTCCAAGATCATTTTAGGAAGGGAACCACCCGGCAGAGCAGCAGGGCTGTAGGAGGACCCAGAGGGAGGGTGATGGAGCACAGGTGGAATGGACCTTCCTTGCTGTTAAAACTAAAGCAAAACAAACAAAAGAGAACCCACAAAACCCCAGGTGATCCCATCTGCATCCATCACCAGGAGCATTGCCACAGGACACGGGGCTCTGCTGAGGAGGGGAGTGCTGAGAAGCAGAGACCTGGATGGAGAACTGAGTCTGAGCTCAGGAAATTCCAACCTGCTCCAGGGATGAAATGAACCCAACTTCTCTCCAAGCAGCCCGAGTGTGAGCAGGGCAATAAACCTGCAGGGACACTGGTGGTGGACATGGACAGCAAGGCTGAGAGGGCAGTAAAGGACGGGGAAGGCTGCAGGGCAAGGATGGAGAAGTGATGGGAGAGGGGCTGGGGGAGGTGGGGAGGTTCCAGAGTTCAGTGAGGAGATGGGAACAGGCTGTGGGGAGAGGCAGAAGGAACCCAGCCTGCAGTAAGAAGGGGCTATGGGTCCAGCTGACCCCACCAGTCCTCTCCTTAGGGCCCTGATTCCCTGAGATGGCCCCAGGTCACTGCTCCAGGATGGGGCTGGTTTAACCTGGTCCTAAATCCAGGAACTGCTCATCCTGATGAGCATCCCACCCACCCTGCTTTGCAGAGGAGCTTTGGGGACTCTCCCCCAGCCTGGGCTGTACCCAAAATTGAGATTTCCAAGAGGCCACAGACCCCAAGACCAGGTCTGAGGTTGATAACCCAGCCCAGAGCTCTCCCAGGGACACAAGAATTTAGTGGAAGCACAAGGAAACACCAGCCCAGGCAGCACCACCAGACAACTGCCCTGCATCCCACAGCCTGGCCTGGGGAAAGAGCCAGGACCCCTGGAACCTGCAGGAGGATTTGCATTGCCCTCACGTCTCAGTGGGACCTGGGTGGTGGCTCCACCTTACCAGGGGATCCTCTTGGGCTGAGCCCATTCCTGTCTGGGTAACTTGGAGCCAAATAAAACCAATCAAAAAGGAAAATAAAGGGGGGTGGTGTTGGTACAAAAGCAAGAGATTTCAAGCATTCCCATACCCATATGCACCCCTTCCACCAATTCATAAATTAAAACCAGATGAACCTAATCTTTGTTTGGTTTTTTTTATTTATTTTCCTTTTCCTTTCAAATTTGGTGGAAAAACGTTCTGACCCAGCCAAGCCCACCCGTGCCAGTTCTCATCTCAGAAGGAATTTTTGGATGCTGGAGCAAGAGGATGGGAGCAGCAGATTTATGGCAGAAGTGCCATCTCCCAGCACCCGAGCTGGGCTGGCAGAGCCTGCAGCTCACTGTGACCACAACCAAACAGCTCCAGGAGCTCAGCACCAGCCAGCAAGCAGGAAGGGGATCCCAGCTTTCCCCATAGCCCCCACGGGAGGGTCCCTCAGCACCCCCAGGAATGACATGGACATCACTGCTGGGCTCCCAGCTGCTGGGGGACCCTGGGTGAATTCATCCCGTGGGTGATGGGTTGGCTGAGCTGGGATGAACCTGGCCACTTGTTGGTAATTCCTTATCCTGGCTGTGGGGCTCATTCCCTCCTTTCCTGTTTTCCTTGGAATCTGAAGCACACACAGCTGACTCCCTGTTTTGGGATAGGTTTCCCAGCCCTTTCCCTGAAGGGTTCTGGACATTCTCCAGTGGGTACCACTGTTCAGGATGCCAATGGGGATGCCCACCATGTCCTGCTGTCTGTCCCTGCTCCTGTCCCATGGCCTTCAGCAGCCAGACAGGAGCTGAGCTCTGACCCTCACTGCTCTCCACCTCTCCAAAGC
Source organism: Calypte anna (assembly GCF_003957555.1). NCBI lineage: Eukaryota > Metazoa > Chordata > Aves > Apodiformes > Trochilidae > Calypte > Calypte anna. Next base: position 822,148 of record NC_044246.1, read on the forward strand.
ATTCCAGATGGGATGTCTTGTGTTGGACACCCATGCTTTGTACAGGGAAGGGTTTGTGGAGATAGATGGGTAGATACCAGACACCTAAAAATCCTAAAGCTTGGTTTGGCCTTTGTGGCTGGGGTTGGTTTTTCCTTGTCCTTTGGCATGGCTCAGGTTTTGGATCAACAAAGGGAGGCTGGTGCTGCCTGGGAAAGGTGCTGTGCCTGCAGGAGGATGTGGGACCCCCTGAGATAAGTGGTGAAGGGCACTGGGGATGATCCTGGTTCTGAACAACATGACCTCCAAGGAAGAAGGGAACAAATGGTATTGTTCAGCTTAGAGGAAAAGCGAGACAGGAAAACAGTTAAGTATTAAAAGCTGCTGCAAAACAGAGAGGAAGAATTTTCTGCATGTCACTGTGGACCAGAAAAGAAGCTGTGGTTGGCCTGAAGCAAGGAAGATATGGCTGAGAAACCCCATTACCTGCTGAAATGCCAGGAGAAGCACAGCAGGAGCTTTCCTGGGCAGGCTGTGCCATCTCCATCACCTCTGGCAGGAAAAGGCCCTGGGTACAACTCCAGGTCTGAGGTGGCCAAGGCTGCTCTGGGGTGGGGTTGGATGAGACCTCATTTTGTCAGGGGTCCCAGGCTGCCCTTCTGGAATGTGGGGACCCCAAAAAAACCCCCAGTCTGCAGCTTGGCAGCCAGCACAGCCCTAAACACAACCAGCTGGGGAACATTGGCCTCAGAGGAGGAGAGCAGTAAGGTAGGAAGATTGATTGACATTAAAGCTTGGATTAAATGAGTCATTTAAATCGATAAGGAATCAACCTGAGTTGAATTAAGTCACTTAAAGCTGATTTAAGTGTGCCCCAGGAACAGGCAGCTCCCCTGATTTAAGGACTTGTCTCCAGCCCAGCATCTGGGGCAGATGTTGGACTCTTCCCAGCAGGGCTGGGACCTCCAGGCCACAAAACCCTCAGGTTTGCAGTGCTGGGAGGAGAGGTTTGCAGACACACAGACCCATCTACAACTGCCCACCCCCAGCCAGGTGGTGCCAATCCTCTGGAAGGTCCTGGGGACCACTGGGGCAGCACTGTGGGACCTTCTCTCTCCTGCCATCCCTTTCAAGCACCAGCTCACCAGAGCCCCAGGGACTCCCCCAAGGGCTGGGTGTGAGGAAGGCTCCGTGCAGGGTGTGGGTGCAGGAACTGTGATGTTCTGGTGACACCCAGAGGCCCTGGGGCACCTTCAGACCCCTTGCACGACCCAGCAAGCTGCCACTCCATCACCCTGCTCTGAAGGGAATGACCCTGGGGTGGGACATGGAATGGTTGGAGGGACCTTAAAGCTCCTCCAGTCCCAACCCCATGGTCAGGGACACCTCCCACAGCCCAGGGTGCTCCCAGCCCCATCCAACCTGGGCTGAGACACTGCCAGGGATGGGGCAGCCACAGTTTCTCTGGGAAACCTGGGACAGGGGCTCAGCACCCTCACACCAAACAATTTCCCCCTCATCTCTAACCACAATCTCCCATTTTCCAGTTAAAACCATTGCCCCTTGTCTTCTCACTACAAACCCTTATCAGAATTCCCTCCCCAGCCATCCTGTAGCCCCTTCAGGTGTTGGAAGGTTGCTATTATGTCCCCCCCAGAGCCTCCTCTTCTCCAGACTGAACACCCCAGCTCCCTCAGCCTGGCATGGGAGGTGCTCAGCTCTCTGAGGGTTTCCATGGCTCCCTCTGGACACCTTGTAATGGCTCCACATCCCTGCTGGGGCTCTGGAGCTGGACACAGGATCCCAGGTGAGGTCTCAGAGGGACAGAATCACCTCTCTGCATCTGCAGCCTCCTCAGGAGATGGGGAGAGAATTCAGTAGAATTCAGCCCTTGTAAGAAATTTAAGGTTTTGGTTTTCTTTCTTTTTTTTTTTTTTTTTTTTGAAACACTCAAGCTGGCCACCAGATCCCCAAACTGCTGAACCACACAGCAGGGTTTATCCCCCCCCAATCCAATAACCGTGTGCCTCAGGCTCCAGGAATCCATTTCCACACACACAGCTCATTCCCCATCACCTTCTCCCCGTTTCCAGGCAGGGGCTGTGTCCAGCTCAGCCCTGGGCCCATCCATCTGAGCCTTTCAGCACAGCAGCACAGCTGAAAGCACTTTGGTGTTTGGTGTCAGCCACCTCGGGCCCTGGAGCAGGGAACACAGGTCTGCTGGTACAACACCATGGCCACCAGGTGATGTCCTGGCCACCAGGTGGTGTCCTGGCTACCTGGTGATGATCTTGGCTACCTAGTGATGATCTTGGCCACCAGGTGATGTCCTGGCCACCAGGTGATGTCCTGGCTACCTAGTGATGATCTTGGCCACCAGGTGATGTCCTGGCCACCAGGTGATGATCTTGGCTACCTGGTGATGTCCTGGCTACCTGGTGAAGATTTTGGCCACCGGGTGATGGTCTCCTCATGCTGCTCTTCCCTCCCCCCAGCTCCCTTTGGGGCTGCCTGCTGTTCCCCCCCCCAGTTCAGAGATTTCTGAGCAGTGGGATAACCTGTGAGCACCCCCCAGCCCCGGCTCTGCTGGTTCCATGATTCCAGCCTCGGGAATAATCGTGGAGCTGGGAACCCAGGGAGGGAGCTGGGAGCAAGGCAGGGATGCAGGGAGAAGACAATGAGCTGGGCTGTTGGTAGGAAGCAATTAATGCAGTGGTTCATTAGCGGGATGGTATCCACATGTGGAGGCTGGAATTGTCATCCACTTTTAGTAGGGAGGAAAGAAAAAAAAAAAAAAAAAAAGACATAAAAAAAGTCTCTTAAAAAGGAAAAGCAGCTGCCTCCTGCCAAGCAGGGCTGGGGCTGAGAGGTCCCTGTGGCAGCACAGTGCGTGGGTAAGAGAGGAAACTGATGTCTGGGAATGGCAGCAGGGAAGCACTGAGCCAGAAAACCCAGGGGGAAAAAGAAAGCAGCCCAGGTGAAGCTGAGGAGGTTCCCTCAGGGTGACACAACAACCCAGGGTGGCTCCCAGAGCACAGCTTTGAGGGCAGGAGGAAGGGACTGGGGAAGTTTGGGATTTCTGCTCTAAGTGTCCTCCTGAACTGGGACTGGGGACACTGGGATCTGCCTGCCTTCCACTGCTTTGCCTCAGTTTCCCCGAGGAAATGCATCCCCTCTCTCAGCCCCGTGCCTCGGGGCTCCAGACACCAAGTCCTGTTCCATCCCCAGCAGCAGATGAGCTGAAGAACACCCAGGTTCAGGTCACCACCTTGCCCATCACCAGCTCTTAACTTCCAAGGAAGCCTGGAGGAAAGAGTATTTGCAAACCAGAGAAGCTGCAGAAGCTTTGGTCGTGTCAGGAGAGCCCAGGTAACACCAGCATGGGAAAAAACCCAGCAGCTGGCTGTGTTTTACCCCAAAGCTGAGCCAGAGACATGGCCTGGAAAGGAGCAGGAGGGTTATGAGCCTGAGTGGGGTGTCAGAGGTGGCAGTTTGCAGGGGACCACACAGAACCACCAGCTCTGGGCTGTGTCATCCACCAGCAGAGTCACCAAAAGCATCAGCCAAGGTGTCACAGCCTCTTTAGGTGACACTGGGAACACTCCAGGCTCCTTGCAGGGCACCAGGAACACCAGGACCATGGCAAAGCAAAGCAACCTTGCAATGGGATCAGGAGGGAGGAGCAGTGGCAGTGCTCAGTGCATGAAGAGACTGATGTCTGGGGGACCTGCACCTCCAGACCTTGCTTCAGATGATCTTCTGACATTAAGAATCACAGAATTATAGAACTGGTTTGCCTGGAAAAGACCTTTAAAGCCACCAAATCCAACATTAACCCAGCACTGCCAAGCCCACCACTAAACCATATCCATCAGCACCACACCTACACAGCTTTGAAATGAGAGGTGCTCCAGCTGATTTGCTCTGGGCTGACTCAGTGTCCAGAGTCACCAAGACAGTGGTTTTAAAGCCAAGCTGTCAGCAGTACTGCCAGCTCTAGCCTTACATCCAACCCCATCCACTGGGATGCTCTTTTCCTGACTCCAGATGCTCAGCATCTCCTCAGCCACCCTCCTGCCCAGTCTGCAAGCTGAGGGTGAGCACAAAGGGAATTAACTCTCTCCTGACCAGAGACTCTCCCCATCTACTTAAACACCAGCAAATCTCTCCCTTCCTCACTCTTCACCATCAAAACCCCAGGGACCCCCAAAAACCCTGTCCTCAACCACCACCAGGCAGCTCTCCTTCAGGAGGATGGACATGCTGTCTGGGGAGCACCAGAGGAGGTTCCTACAGCACCAAATCCCCTGGCTGGAACCATCCAGGAGGAGCCTGGCATCCCACAGGATGCTGCAAATCCCCCAGCTCCCTGAAGAACCTGGGCAGGTTACCTGAGCACCTATCTGGTCCTTCCCCTCATCACTGCCTCTGCCTCACGGAAGGGTGAGGGGGGGAAAAAAGAAAAATAATAAAAAAATCTGTTAACTTTCTAGACCACACAAGTGCAAACGGTGCTGGCAAATAACTCTGCTTGCCCTCTGACTTCATCTTAACAGCCCTCCAAGGAACGGAGGTCAGGAGTTCAGCCATGGCAGGAAAGACCTTCTGGGGGCTTGGGTTATCCCAAACATTTACTGTACTGCTCCCGACGCATTAAAAAGAAAAACCCTACAACAGGTTGAGCTTTTTTCCCCCTTGGAGCTGGATGAGTTTTCCATCTGGCTTGTATTTCGAGCTGCTCCAAGTGTCCTCTCCTGGCTGCAAACACGTGTTCCCCCCCCTGCCCCGTAATTGTTTTAGCGGCTGTTTTGAAACACCGCGGCCCCGCACCCAGAAACTTCCTCATCAGCACAGTTGGTTAAACAAAAATTGATCCCCGGTCAATCAAACGCATCTAATAAGTTGTAGGTAAATACATGATTTCATCACCTCCAGTGCAGCGACCCCGAGGAGCAGTGAGCTCACTCCATGTGTTGATGTCTCCCCGTAATAAATGGCTCTGCCCGGCCCCGCGTGCTAAGCAATAAATGAGCTCACAAGACGTGCTGCTGGAATAAACTAAAACAATAAGAATGTGCAGGAAGGAAAATACTGCCCGTGGTGAGCTCCACTACCCAGAAAACATGTCTGAGCTGTTAGGGACATAAATTAGCCGTAATAAATCTTATTGGTTGTTTCTTTAATGACATATATCTCCTGCCAAAGTGGTGAATTCTTGAAAGGACTGGACAAGTAGATTAAATGGGTTCTGTCCTTGGGAATGTGGAAGCTTTTATTTGTTTTTCTTAAAAGACTTTTAAATATCCTCACATTATACGTCAAACAGATGGCCAGGGTAAAGTCTCCTGACCCATTTTAACTTTTTTTTTTTTTTTTTTTTTTTTTTAAAAAAAAAAAAGCTGAAATGCAAGCCCAGCAGCTTGTCCCTGGCTGGGTTTGCTGGCCAGCACCTGACAAAACTCTGTGCCTGCAAAGTGAAGGTTTAATGGCTGCATGGTGTGACTTTTAATGGCAATGCTGAGGAAACTAAGATAAATTAAAACCTAATTGGGGACGTTAACAGCTTTACCAGTCTACACATATGGAGCCCAGGAGAACACTGAGGGATGTTACAGACAGCTCCTGCTGCAAGCTCTGCTGGTGACCTCCAGCCCTGCTCCACTCTTGGTCACCTCCATGCCCTGAAGCTGGGATAAAAATTTGGGTGTCACCCCACCTGAGCATCACAGGAGTGAGCAGAGAGAGCTTGGTGTGCTCCAGCTAGCAGAAGGGCAGCTTGGTCCAGGGCTGCTGGGAAGGATGGACAGGTGGAGGGATGGATGGATGGATGGATGGATGGATGGATGGAGGGATGGATGGATGGAGGGATGGAGGGAGGGAGGGAGGGATGGAGGGATGATGGAAGGATGGAGGGATGGAGGGATGGATGGAGGGATGGATGGATGGAAGGATGGATGGAGGGATGGATGGAGGGATGGAGGGATGGATGGAGGGATGGATGGATGGAAGGATGGATGGAGGGATGGAGGGATGGATGGATGGAAGGATGGATGGATGGATGGAGGGATGGAGGGATGGATGGAAGGATGGAGGGATGATGGAAGGATGGAGGGATGGATGGATGGATGGATGGATGGAGGGATGGAGGGATGATGGAAGGATGGATGGATGAAGGGATGGATGGAGGGATGGATGGAGGGATGGATGGATGGATGGATGGATGGATGGATGAAGGGAGGGATGGAGGGAGGGAAAGATGGAAGGATGGAGGGATGGAGGGATGGATGGATGGGTGGAAGGATGGATGGATGGAAGGAAGGATGGGTGGATGGAAGGGTGCATAATTTTCAGACACTGTTGCAACTTCTCTGACTTTGTTGTATCACCCAGGCTGATCTTTCCAAACCAAACCCAAAGCAGCAAAACTTAACCCAACCAACAAAACAAAAATCAACAACAACAACAAAAAAAATCCCACCCCAAAACCTGACAAAACCTCCCCAACCCAACAACAGACCTCTGTGTGGAAGCCACAGTTACATCCTCCAAAATCAGTAAATTAGCTTTTTTAAGCCTCTATGCTGCAGAAACCTGCTTAGCCATAACCTCAGAGCAAACCCCTCATCTTCACAAAGTGTATTCCTGCAGGGAGAAAACAATCAGCCCAAATCTTCAGTACTGCAAAGCCCAATCTGAATATTGCCAAGGAAAAAACAAAACATAGAAATGGGGTGTGGAGGATGGGAATTGCAAGGAAAAGCCCAAGAAACCTGAGGAAGAGGAATCTCATCTGGCAAATGAAAAAAGAGAGGGGGAGAATGAGGAAAAAAAAAAAAAAAAAAAAAAAAAAAAGAGAAGCAGAGCATCAGTGTGGTGTGCAGGAGAGGTGTGCAGGAGAGGTGTGCAGGAGAGGAGAGGTGTGCAGGAGAGGTGTGCAGGAGAGGAGAGGTGTGCAGGAGAGGTGTGCAGGAGAGGTGTGCAGGAGAGGTGTGCAGGAGAGGAGAGCTGTGCAGGAGAGCTGTGCAGGAGAGGTGTGCAGGAGAGGTGTGCAGGAGAGGTGTGCAGGAGAGCTGTGCAGGAGAGCTGTGCAGGAGAGGTGTGCAGGAGAGGTGTGCAGGAGAGGAGAGGTGTGCAGGAGAGGTGTGCAGGAGAGGTGTGCAGGAGAGGTGTGCAGGAGAGGAGAGGTGTGCAGGAGAGGTGTGCAGGAGGGGTGTGCAGGAGAGGAGAGGTGTGCAGGAGAGGTGTGCAGGAGAGGTGTGCAGGAGAGGTGTGCAGGAGAGGTGTGCAGGAGGGGTGTGCAGGAGAGGAGAGCTGTGCAGGAGAGCTGTGCAGGAGAGGTGTGCAGGAGAGCTGTGCAGGAGAGCTGTGCAGGAGAGCTGTGCAGGAGAGGTGTGCAGGAGAGGAGAGGTGTGCAGGAGAGGTGTGCAGGAGAGGTGTGCAGCAGAGGTGTGCAGGAGAGGTGTGCAGGAGAGCTGTGCAGGAGAGGTGTGCAGGAGAGGTGTGCAGGAGAGGTGTGCAGGAGAGGTGTGCAGGAGAGGAGAGGTGTGCAGGAGAGGTGTGCAGGAGGGGTGTGCAGGAGGGGTGTGCAGGAGAGGAGAGGTGTGCAGGAGAGGTGTGCAGGAGAGGTGTGCAGGAGAGGTGTGCAGGAGAGCTGTGCAGGAGAGGTGTGCAGGAGAGGAGAGGTGTGCAGGAGAGGTGTGCAGGAGAGGTGTGCAGCAGAGGTGTGCAGGAGAGGTGTGCAGGAGAGCTGTGCAGGAGAGGTGTGCAGGAGAGGTGTGCAGGAGAGGAGAGGTGTGCAGGAGAGGTGTGCAGGAGAGGAGAGGTGTGCAGGAGAGGTGTGCAGGAGAGCTGGGCAGGAGAGGTGTGCAGGAGAGGTGTGCAGGAGAGGTGTGCAGGAGAGGAGAGGTGTGCAGGAGAGGTGTGCAGGAGAGGTGTGCAGGAGAGGTGTGCAGGAGAGGAGAGGTGTGCAGGAGAGGTGTGCAGGAGAGGTGTGCAGGAGAGCTGGGCAGGAGAGGTGTGCAGGAGAGGTGTGCAGGAGAGCTGCCTGCTCTGCTGTAGGGATGGAGAGGGACACAGCACTGGGTGATAAAACAGAAAGCAGGAAAAAAGCAGCCTTGGGAAGGGCTGGATTTTATTATCCCACTGCCCCAAGAGAGCCACAGCCCTTCAGGGGTCACCTCAGCCTGGTCCCAAAACAAACAGGGACAGCAAATTACCTCACCAGGTACCAAATGGCTCATCAGCCCCAGGCACAGAGCAGCTCCCCAGCTGGCCAGGCCACAGCTCAGGCAGCAAAATGCACCTTGATTTCACTGAACTGCCCTTTTTTAATTATTAAGCACGATTGCCTAGAGGAGGGAGGCCCAAATCAGAATAATTTTAATATTCCTGTAGCACTCCAGCAGACACCAGCATCCCTGCAGGGTGGGACCCATGGTTGGTACCAGCTCCAACCTCTCTGTCCCCAGGTGGCAGCCAAAGAATTTGGGAGCCAAGTCACCCAAAGGGACTCAGAGCAAACTCATTCCTCCTGAGCCCCAGGAGTGACTCCTGGTGAAAAGGCCTCACTCTGTGCCTCAGTCTTCAACCCAAGTCTCCTTGCTGGGGGTCTTTAGACTTCTCTTGAGATGACTTTGGTGTTTCCTACAGCCCAGGCAAGGGACAAACCCTTCCCACAAACAAAGCAATGAGGTAAAGGGATCAAATCAATTAAAAAAAAATGAAACCAGGTTTAAAAGGCTTCAGGCAGATGAAGCCTTGGCACTTCCCTGCTTGGCACTGAGCTGTCGTGGCACCAGCTTCAGATCCAGGGTGAGATCTCCCCCAGGATCCCTTCAGCTGCACTCCAGTTGGGAGCTGGAAATGTCTGAAATCATCACTTGTGCTTTGCAGGAAATAAGTGGAGCAGCAATGCTCTTCAGAGCCTCCCAGGAACAGAGCTGGGTGTGGGCAGGGCAAGGGTCTGGAGGCCCAGGGGTCCTGGAGGGGTTTGGTACTTGGGAACTGGAGAAGTTTGGCCACAACACTTCAATATTTTGGTTACCAGTGAATACAATACATGGGCTTGGGTGGGTTTCTAGGGGAAGATGCTCTTGTTCCAGGGATAAACACACTGCAGGTGTCCCTGGCAGCTCCATGGAGGCAATGATACCACTGGAAATTAGAAACACTGCCAACATCCATGTTTCTTTCTTTCTTTTTTTTCACTTGTGTCATTACCCTGTCAGCAGTGCGTGCTTCAGGAGCCACTTCAGGGATCTGCTGAAGGATCAGGTTATTGGAAAGCAAAAGAGGGCAGCAAAGGATAAACGTGAGCATCTCCCCTGCTGCCAAGGTGATGGAGCAGGGGGGGTCAGGGGGCTCTCCCTGCAGGCAGAGCAGGGGCTGTGGGGCAGGGTTTGGGGTGACCTGGCAGCTGCTCAGTGCTTATTGTGAAGGAGGAAAAGGGGTGCACTGCCCCTGGGTACCACCCCAGCTGGGAGAGGAGTGGCAGCACGTGCCCCTCTTACAGGACTGGTTGTTTGGGGAAAAAATGCCTGGAAGAAGAAGTTGCCCAGGGCCACCAGCCATGGGAGTGCCCAGACCCAGAGCTGCCATGAGCAGAATAACTGCAGCCACCCAAGGGATGCTGCCTGGGGGTGCTGCAGCATCACACCCCCTCCTGCACTGCTGGCTTGCATGAAAACGGGTGCTAAAGCAGCAAACTCCAGAGAGGGGCTGGAGGTGAGGATCAGACAAATATCTGTGCTCCAATGAGTGCTCTCCTGTCCCTCCTGCAGCCCCAGCAACGCTTTCCCCAGACCCCCCCACTCCATTTCCATTCTGCTTTCCCATTCTGCTCCTGCCAGTTTGTGCTCAGTGGCTCAAGCTATGCACAAGCTCCTGAAAATTGTCTTTACAGTGACTTTTATTGGGCAATGAGGCATGGATGCTGTGTGCCAAACCCCAGTCAAGGCTGAAAAAAAAATTAAAAAAAAAAAAATCTTTAAGTGATGCTGCTGAATTGATTTTCACACCAGGACACAAACAGTGCTGACAGGAGATGCTTTCTCATTACCCCAGCATTAATGCAGATCACTGCTCTGTCATTGCCATCTCCTCTGAAGCAGGCAGGAGCCAGGAGAGGCTGAGGAGGCTCCAGCACATCAGGGGGATGTGTGCTTGCCATAAAAAAGTCACAATGAGCCATAAGAAACACCTCCAAATGCTTTCATTTGTGTTACAACTCACTGGCCCCTCAAGGCCACCAAGGAAGGATGCTGTGCCCCATGAGAGTGACCCCCAAGCCCAGGTGGAGCAGGGCTGTTCACTCTTAACACCTCTCCCACCAGGGATGTTGGGCAGTCCCCAAGAGCTAAACCCAAGCTGCTCCCTTTATCCACGCTCCCCTTTGCCTCCTCTTCCTCATCCCAGGGCCAGGGAAGGGGAAAGCACTCAGAACACCTCAGCCCAGGGGACCTGTCCTGACCCAGCAGCATCCCCATGGAGCCACAAACCTGGGCAGTGGCTCAGAGGTTCTGGAGCCCCTGAGGAGCAAGTGATGCCCCGAGGATGTTAGGAAGTACCTGGGATCAGAGCTGGGCTCAGCAGGATGGCACCCCAGGGATGTGCATTCTTCCTTTCCTCAGTCTCTCTCTTGTATTCTTAAAAACCAGCCCCAGGTTGAGCCCCCAAAGCCTACACCACACACACACACACAGACACCCTGAGGAAGTTCTCTCCATATTTTCCTTTTCTTTGGTGTGGGAATTGCTACGTATTAAATGTCATCAAAGGCTGATCCCAGCTGATGCCTCTGGCTCTAACAGGAGTGAGAAAATATCCGAGGGGAACCCTGGGGTGCACAAACCCATCCCAGCTTTGCCCACTTTGCCCAGCTAGAGTTTCTGGCAGGTTTTTCCCTCTGGCTTCCAAGCTTTGCTCTGACTGCTTCCATGAGCCCAAGGTCCATGCAACTCATTAAAATAAAATTCCAGCCTGCAGGATCAACAGGGAAACGACACCAAACTATGTGAAATGTTCCTGTACCCCACCGAGCTGGGGCAGAGGGAGAGCAAAAATAGAAGGACACCAACACACTCCTGCAAACTGCTCCCAGGAGGAGCAAAGCGGGGTAAGAAAGGCCAGGAAAATAAAAGGAGGAATTCCCAGCAGGGATCTGGACACTGGGGCTGAGTCCTCCTCCCACCCTCAGCCTGGGCTGAGCAGGGAACTGGAGAGACTCAGCCAGAGGGAGGAAGTGAAATGCAAACAAGAAATGTGCTGGGGCTGATCCAGGCTGCTGAAACTGAGCCTCTGCTCCTCCTCTGCCTCCAGGTGAGCCTTGCCTGGGAATATTTGGGGTGCAGGACTCCTGCCCCTGGGAAGCACCCCAGGTTTGTCCTCCCCTCAGGACAGGTCACCCCTGAGTGCCACCCCCAGCACCCTGAGCACAGCTTCCCTCTGGCTCCGTAAGTCACAGCATCCTTGGACACCTTGCAAGGAAAACTAAAGCATTATCCAAGCAGCTCAGCATCAGATGAGGGATGAGCACACGAGTGGACACAGGGAGGGCCACGGAGAGGAGCTGAGCCCTCCCAGTGAGGAACAAAGCCCAGTGCCTGAGCACTGCAGGGATTTATGGACACACAGACATCCCTGGGCAGCTGCCAGCCCAGCAGGGACCCCCCCCAGCCCTGGGTCCCACCTGGCAGACACCTTTATTCCTGCACCCCATCCCCTCTTGGTGCAGCCACCCCAGCCCCAAAGAAGCCAGCACTGGAGGTGCCAGAAGGGATGGAGAGAAGCAGGAGGGACCTGCAGGAGCTGCTCAGCCCAGTAATGCCCATTCTGAACACGAGAGAGGTGACAGCAGCTCTGAGGTCAGCTCCACAACCCCCAGATAATGAGAACTTCTGCAGCCAGAAAGCCAGAAGGTGAGAGTGTAATTTTGGGATGGAGGGGGCTAAATCCAGCCCCAATGGGCTGCTTCTGATTTCCACCAACATCCCTGGGCTTCTATCCAGTCATACACACCTAACCCCAGTGCTTTTACCTGGGTTTCCTCATTCAGCTGAGCCCAGAGCAAGCAGAGCCCATCCATGGGATGCTCCATCTTCCTCCCCAGCAATATCCCAGGTCACTGTTCCCTCCCAGCTGCCCCCAGGCCCCCTCTTCCCCAATGGGAGCTGTGCTGGCACATCCCACAGAACGCTGCTCCTAGGAGGAGCTGCAGCCTGTTTGAAATTAATAGAGAATGAGAAGCCTCCCAGGGGAGGGTCAGTTATTAAATTATCCCCTAACTGCCTGGAAAAGGGGCTCAAGGCTTTTTTTGTTGCTGGTTTTGGGTTTTGTTTGCAAACCCTTAGAAGAAACATTATAAGTGAGAAGTCCAAATAAATGAGTTTAAGATTTATAATATTAAAAAAAACCAATAAAAGAAACTTTCTGCCCTATCCAGAGCCCCATCTGCACTGGCAGGTTGCAGCCCACTGCGAATGAGATGATGGGGAGAAAATCTCAGCAATCAGAGCAAAAATAGAAGTGGGAGGGAACCACTCACCCCAAGCCCTGCTGCAGGGACACAGGGAGAACATCTGCACTTCATACGGAAACAGGGGCAGATTGCAGCACCTGCAGGACCCAAACCTGGGGCTGATCACCACAGGAATGGGCAACCAAACCCAGGCTGGGGCTGATCACAACAGGAATGGGCAACCAAACCCAACCTGGGGCTGATCACCACAGGAATGGGCAACCAAACCCAGCCTGGGGCTGATCACCACAGGAATGGGCAACCAAACCCAACCTGGGGCTGATCACCACAGGAATGGGCAACCAAACCCAACCTGGGGCTGATCACAACAGGAATGGGCAACCAAACCCAACCTGGGTCTTTTTTTGGCACAGCCCTGGCAAATCAAAGACTCAGCACAGTTCCTGTGTGATTCTTGCAGCATCCCAGCTGAGCAAAGCCCTCCAGAGCAGCAGGAAACCCTGAGCCCTGGGTTTCACTCCTGGCTGTCATTGTCACTGCTGAGGTGCCTGGGGTTTTTGTCACCAGCTTTAACACCTGGAGGAATCCCCAGCCCCAGGAGCAAGGGGTTGGTTTTTAATCCCTCCTCCCTCACTGTGCCAATAAAAAGATGAGTCCACAGAGTCCTCAGAGAGGGTGGGAGCCTCCAGCATCACTCAGACACAAACTGTGCCCCTCCTGTCCCTCCCCACACATCTGCCTGCAGGCACAGCCCCTCCTGGCCCCTGATGTCCCTTCCATAGAGGGACAACTCCTTCCCTCTGCTTCGTTTGTGTTTGTCTGGGCCAAGGATGGATCTAGGGCTTGAGGCAGTAAAAAACCCCCAACACTCTGGTGAGATGGTCCTGTATAGCTCCAGGATTTTTCTTGGAGAATTTAAGAGAAAAACGAAGAAGCTTCTCATTCATTCTTCTCTCATATGTTCTTCCCTGGGGTTCTTTTCCTCCCTTGGAAGCCCAGCTGGCAGCCTGACACCCACAGCAGGTCAGAGGGAGGTGAACTCGAGATGGGTTTGGCTGCTCCCAAAGCCACTGCCACGAATTCCTGTCACCCAGGACAGCCTGGGATCCAGCTGAGATGGATGCTGGAGGGATCCAGGAGACCCACAGGTCTAGGGGTTGCCAACCCAAATGCCCCACATGGACCTGGAGGCTCAGGTACCCCCTGCAGACCCTCCTGCCACCACCACCTCCTGCATGGCACATGGATACACAAGTCAGAACATCCAACATTAAATAATCCCACAGAACACCCTGGATGCTGTGGGGTCCCTGTGGAAGCCCCAGCACCATCACTGCAAAAGAAAGGTCTTCAAAGCCAGGCAGACTTCTCCCTGGAGGTGCTCAGGGCCAGGCTGGATGAGGCTTTGAGCATCCTGGTGGAGGTGAGAGGGGAGAGGTTGGAGGAGATGATCCCCAAGGTCCCTTCCAACCATTCCGGGGTTCACCTGCTCCTCCAGATGCTGCTCTCCAGCCTTCAAGGAGCCAACTGCTCACCTCCCCCCTGAGGCATTTCAGTAACAAGTTGGGATTTCAATATTCAGTAACAAATTGGGATTTTAATGGTTTGGCTGAGCCTGAGCCCTCCCAGTGCTTCTCCTTCACACCTGATCTCCTACAGCTCCAGGACAGCAACTGGGCTCCTCTTCAACCCTTCCACCCTCCCAGACTACACCCACCAAAGCTACAGCATGGCCAAAAAAAAAAAAAAAAAAAAAAAAAAAAAAGAAAAAATGAAGCCTGCAGCTTTCCAGCCCTGTAAGACACATGATTCATAACCAAAACACCAGGGGAAAGGAGCAGATCTGCTCAGTTCTCCCCCACGTTACTGGCAGGTTCTGTAACATTCTCTGCTCTTGGGCTGAGGTCCAGAGGCACCATCTTTAAGTGTAGGAAAATATAGGTTCATCTCCAGCTGTGGGCAGGGAGGAGCAAGCCTGGGCCCCACTCAGGGAAGGTCTGGGTCATGGGGCTCACCCAGCACTCCTTGTGCCAGGGGATCCTGCTGAGACAAACCCTGTCCTGGTGCTTGGGTGCCCTTGGGGAGGGTGCTGGGCTCCTGCTGCCTCCATCCCACCTCCTGGAATGACACCTCAGCAGCTCCTCTGGGGGGTGAGCTCAACCCTCAGCTCTGGAGCCATTCCTGCTTCCATCCCACGGGGAAAAGGTTCAGTGGGATGGGATGGGATGGGATGGGATGGGATGGGATGAGGAGCCTGGTGTGGAGGGGCAGGGATGGGAGAAAGCCCCGAGGAAGCAGAGAGCCCCTTGCAAAGGCACTGGTGAAGCAGAAATAAGAAGAAGGAGTTTGTGTTGTCCTGTGCTGAGCAGGAACCCAGCAGTCAGGCTGTGAGCCCAGCTCCAGCACGCTCAGCCCCAGGAGCCCAGAAGTGGGGAGCTGAGCTCCAAAGAAAACAGCAGACAAGCTCAGAAACCAGGCAAATAATAAGGAGGAGGAAAATAATAAAACCTGGGCTCATTCTGTTTTCCTTTCCATTTCTGACTCGGGGTCTTCTCCAGATTCCCTCCACAGCTCCCAAGCTCCCAGCTCTCAGGAACAACTCATGCTCGTCATGGCTGGGAAGGACCCTCAAGACCCTCACATCCATCAGTCCCACACCACCTCACCCACTCAATCACCTCCCAAAATGCCACATTCCCAGTCTTTTAATACCTCCAGGGATGGCAACTCCAGCACCTCCCTGGGCTTCCACCACACTTCCAGAGAAGAAATGATTCCTAATATCCAACCTGAGCCTCCCCTGGTGCAACTGGAACCACTGGTGACAGTGGTTTTCCCACTTCCCATGAATACTTGGCTCTTCTGGCTACACAAATACTCAGTCCCCCAATTCCAAGTCCCCACATTTGTGCCATTTTTAACCCCGTGGGCTTTGCCCAGCAAGGAGGATCTGGGCTCAGAGCTGGGGAATCCAGGTGCTGCCCTGAGCAATAAACAGATTTATCCCCCCCCTCTCTGACACCCAGCAGGAACCACACTCAGACCTGGCTTTAGGAGGCAGAGACCAAAACCTGGGTGAGAATCCAGCACATCACTCAGCTCAGCAAAGCTCCGTGGCAGGAGGGGACACAGGGGAGAGCAGAGGGTGGAACAGAGAGATTCCTACAGCAGGGACAACAGGAATAAGAAAACCAGCAACATCAAAGCCTTGGTGAAGCAGATGGCATCTGGGGCAAAGTAAGTTTAAAATGAGGCCTTGTTTGGAGCCCTTCTTTGAGTGTTTGGGGTTTTTTTAATCTTTATCTCCTA
Organism: Calypte anna; assembly: GCF_003957555.1. Lineage (NCBI taxonomy): Eukaryota > Metazoa > Chordata > Aves > Apodiformes > Trochilidae > Calypte > Calypte anna. Next base: position 837,911 of record NC_044246.1, read on the forward strand.
CTAACTATTCAGCCCCTGGGTGACTGCTGGCTCTGGTCCCCAACACCCTGGCCATGGGAGAGGGAACCCTGCACCCATAGCTCTAGGAGTGCCTCCTGACCTCAGCACAGCATTGGAGCTACAATAAAAAGCCATTTGGAGGACAAAATAATAATAATAAAAAAAAAATCTCTTGTTATGGACACCAGCTATGTAGTTTTTGTTGTGCATTGCATCCTCTCCCTCTCTTGCTCCATGAACGTTTCCCTTTTTGGTCACTAAAAGGCAGAGGAAATAAAACCCAACCCAAAAGGCTTTCAGAAGGACTTTTCAAGGGGGTGCAAATCAGCCTCTGGCACACAGAGCCAGCCACAGCCCCCAAAGCAGGAGGCAGCTGGTGCTGCAGGAGACTGAGGATGCTCATGGGGAGGAGCAGCAAGAGAGGAAAAGAAATTCCCAAGACTTTGCCTTGACCAGAACCTTGTCTCCTGCTTTCTGCTCCAGTGACTCTTTAGACCCCAAAGAAACCAAGCACAGCATCCAGGTGGTCAGACAGCCCAGCACTGCTCTCTCTGCTCCTCTTTGCAGCTGGGTGGAGAAATGGGGGCCCAGGAACCCCCCCGAGGTCTCTTGGCTCTGGGTCAGGACAACCAAGGTTTGGTTTTACTCCCAGCCTCAGCCCAGGTGTGTGCCCAGAGCCTGCTCTGCCAGCTCCTGAGGGGTGCTGGAACAACCAGCCCAGAACCAGAACCAGCTCCAGAACCAGAACCACTGGCAGTTTGTGTCCCTACCTCTGACACCTCGTGTGCAGTGAGGAAGAGCAAGGTGCTGGTGGGTGTTGGAATGCCAAAACCACCCTGACCAGGCCACCCCAGGAGGCAGGACCAGAATCCATGTGCTTTGCCCAATTTCTTGTTTTTTTTCCATCTAAACCCAGGGAGCACTGGGATGGGGACAGGACACGGATCCCCAGGGGCTCAGCATCCTCACAGGAGCTTTGTTCCCCCCAAGTGTCCCCACTCACTGCTGCCCACCAGGAGCTCCTCTGCCCCACACAGGTAACTTCCCCCCATACCCCCCCAGTGCCTCCCCCCACATCTCCAAGGGCCAAACTGGAGCTGGAGGGATCTGACCCAACCCCATGGACTCTGGTGGGGAACCACTGATTCCCAGCAGCCAGGGGAGGGATGATGCTACCACCCCATCATCATCACCATCATCATCATCACCATCACCATCAAACCCTCCATCCCCATCCAGACCAGGCTGCAAACTCCCTGCTTTCTACACAAACCCACACCAGCCCCAGAAAATCAGTTTTCTGGGCTTTGTGTGATTTTCCACCCAGCACAAGAGAGCCTCTTTGCTCTGTCTGGCCTTGGGAGCAATGTTAGGGATGCAAGAAAGAACCCAATTGACCTGGAAACAGAAAACAACAGATTTCAAGCAGGGAGAAAGGACTGGGGGGGTTGGATGGGTGTTTTAGCAGAGATGTTATTAAAAAAATAATCCAACCCCCCAAATTGAGATTATATCCCTGCTCCATGCCCAGTTTGTTAACCTTGCATCCCCAAAAAATCCAACTTTTTTTCCTCTTGTACAGAGCTAAGGAGTGATTCTCTCACCAAGAGGTTACTCCTGGACGTTTCTGGGGTCTCTCTTGGAGCATTTCAGCTTCCCAGCAGACTTTGTGTGTGAGCAGATGGAGCAAACAGGGAGAAATCCAAGGGCTCAGAGGAGCCTCACAGCCCAGAGCATTCCCTGCCTCCTGAGGAGGGGTCCCTGGCACCCCCTGGCACCCCCAGCAATACACCCAACCCCAAAAGCTGCCTGATCCTTCCCCTGCCCCAGTGCCTGGGCCAGGAAACCCAGCAAGGGCCATGGAAATCAGGAGCCCAGGGCAAGGCAGAGTGTGGGGTGTTCTGTGTGCCTCAGATTGCCAAAAGCCAATTAAAAAAAAAATCCCAAAGCCCAGAAAAAAAACCCAAAAAACCCCAAACCAAACCCAAAGCCATCATCCAGCTGCCAGGAGCACGGGGCTGATAGAAACCAGTTTATCCTGACTTACACCAGCCAAGCATCCAGCCACTGCCTATCCAACAAGTTGTTTGGTGTTTTTTTCCTAACACCCCCCTCTTCTCCTCATTTTTTCAGCAGATGATGCTCTGCCCTTGCCTGGAATGGAAACCAAAGCCCAGTGTGCCATGGGGGAGGCTCCAGAGCATCACCTCAAGGCAAATAATAAACACAGGGAAGAACCCCTGGGATGGGATCCCTCCCTTTGGCCCAGGCCCCTCTTTTGCCAGCAAAACTCCAGGGAGCAGCTTCCCTGGAGCTGCAGGAACAGGGCAGGGATGTGCCAGGGAATAACCTGGGGTGAGGAGCATAAGGGTGAGGGAAGTGAGCAGCTCCATCCCAAAGCTGGGAAGGGGCAGGATGGGGGGGATGAGGAGGCTGAATCCCAGTTTCCAGTCTGGGCTGTGGCTCCAAGGGGAGGTAACTGCACATTCCCCAGGGTGTGCGTGCCCACAAGAGCTCTGGAAACACATTCCACAGCACAGGAACGTGAGATGAGCTGAGACACAGCAGCCACTAAAAAAAGAAAGGGATTTGCCTTTTCTTTTTTTTTTTTAATAAGTATTTTGTTTCTATGGAGCTGGCTGGAAGCTGAGCCTACATCCTTGATGCTGGGAGAGCAGGAGAAGCCCTAAAAGTCCAGCAGGACATTCCCAAAGGGAAGGGTTTGCCCCTCCATCACTGGGACACTGGGGGCTCTGAGCTCTGCCTGTAGTCCCAGCCTTACATCCCAGAACTGCTTCACCAAACTGATGCCACCCTGCACCAAAGCAGTGAGAAAAATCAACCAAATCCTGTTCGTATGGCCACAATTTGATTTTTACTCTTTGCATTAAGTATACGTTAACATTAAAATGTAGTAAAAGAGTATTTAATATCCCCTTTTCCCATTTAAAGCCTTTCCTTGTTGGCAGCCTTTCCCCACCAGTGCCACGTGCCAGCCATCCCATCCTCCAGCTGCCAGTTCCCAGTTAGCAGGGAACAAACATTTGTTTGGGAAAAGGGAGTGTGGAAATGTGTGTGTGTGGCTCTGCATCTCTACCCACAGCTCAGTGGCCAATAAAGGCTTTTGTCTGAAAACAGAACAAACCCATCACTTCTGATGCTCTCAATTTCCTAAGGAAATCTCCTGGGATATCCAGCCCTGGCCCCAGGCCAGCCTGAGGAGCAGCTCAGGGCTCCTGCCTCCCCTGATGGACCTCAGGGAGCCAGGAGTCAGTCACTAATAACAGGACTGCAATCCAAAGGGAAAAGCCCCAAACACCTTCACCATAAGGTGAGGACAACCTCTGTGCCCGGGGAGGAAAGCTTTGCCTCCAAAAGCAAAGGAGAAGCTGAGCTCAGGGCACTCTGGAGCAGAAACATGCAACTGGTCTGCATTAGCTGCAGCATTCTTCTTTTTACCACCCAATTTTCCCTTTTATTCCCGGGCAAACAGGGGAGGTTCTCTATTGCACATCGGGGGGATCCGAACTGGAAAGCATTAAAATATAGATTTTGGGTATAGTGGACCTTCTGTGAGTGGAAGGAAAGATTGCCACAGCTTCCTGAGTCTATGATTTAATGATGTGTTCTGCATTTTCTTAATTTTCCACATTTTAAAGGCCTCTGTTCTCCATTTGGGGGAGGAGGGCCCGTTCCAGAGGCAGCCCCAGTTCCTGGGAACGTGAAATCCAGAGAGCCCGTGAGCAGAACAGGGGGGCAGGAGGGGCACGGGGTGCTGGGGGGGTCATCTGCACACAGCAGCACAAATCCTGCCATCCAGCCACCAGTCTGCAGCCAGCTGGGAATGCCAGCACCAGGAAACCCAGCCTGGGACACAGAGGTCCAGAGACACCTCCTTCAGGGCAGGACACTAAAGAAACCCAAGCATCAGGAGTAAGGTGGTCTGGGGTCCCTGACAGTTACCTGCAGCCCAATGGGGGGCTCTGCCCCATATTTGGGGCTCCCCATGACTACAAGGCCTGAGACCTCAGAGCTGGTGCCCTACACGTGAGATAACTCAGGGTTCAGAAGCTTGAAGCCCTGAACTCTTACAGCTCCCAGGATTTTCTCCACCACAGAAACCCCAATTTACTGTTCCAGACCCATCCCTCAGACACGGGGTGAGAAACCTTGCCCAGATCTTCATTCCACAACGTGAGCTGACAGTGCAGGGGTTGGCTTGGGGTTCAGTGGTTTTATTTTGGTGGGGTTTTTTCTTTCTTTCTTTCTTTTTTTAAACAAATAGTTTAAAAATATGGAGGGGGAAAAAGAAAAGCTATCGTTTCAATAATAGATCTGCTGCAGGACTGAGCTGTGCCGAGTGCGTGTCTGTTATGTATAACTTAAATTTATACCCATGGCAGAATGAAATCATCACTTAAAATAAAGTCAAATGTCCATTTTTCAGATTTAATTAAGACATCATTTTGACGGAGGCTGAGCTAACATAAACAAGCCAAGGAAAGGCAGCATGAGGAATGAACTGCAGGGAAAACCTGGAGCTCGTTTGGTGCCGCGGAGCTGAGCGCTGCTCCCAGCCCCGGGGAGGCTCTGCCGGGCTGAGCGGCAGGAGGGGAACACAAAGAGGTGGCTTAAAAAGAAATAAAACGTCCCAGAGAGCTCCTGGAGCCTCGCTCCCTCGTGTCCATCCCTCTGGGTTTGGGAGGGCTTTTTGTCCTGGGGGTAAATTATCCTGCAGAGGGCAGGGGGGGCTGGGGCACAAACTGCTTCCCGAGGGGGGAAAATCCTGCAGCTTCCCCGCTGCTTCCCCGCTGCTGGAAAAGCATGGAGAGAAGCCATGCAAAGCTTGGCTTTTCCCCTAGCCTGGCATCTGAAAATCCAGTGGGAAGCAGGCTCAGAAATCCCTTTACATCCCCCTCCCGGGTTTCCTTGGCCCCCGGGACAGTCAGCAACTCCAGAATCCCCTCCTGCTCACCAGGAAAAGGGCAAAATCACCTGAAAGGGGAATGCAGAGGTTGCCCCTCTGCCTACCTGAACTTTCAAAGAACTGAGCTCTGCCCATGCCCAGCTCCCACCTCTGGGGCATGAAGTTTCTCCCTGCGGTTCCGTGCTCCCCCCGGGGGCTCCACGAACCCAGCACAGCTTTGCCATGAGACCACGAAACACAACTGCAGAGCAAAAGCCACAAAATCCCCAAAGCTGCCGCTCAGGACTAAGATTTTTCGATTCATTTTTTCCCCCTTCATTGCCTGGGAAATGAGGCTCTGGGCTGGGGTAAACCTGGGGGGGGATGCTGGGGGGTTTGGTGGTCTCTGCCTCTCACAGATCCCTGCCCATGGGCAGCTCAAAACCTTGGAAGGCTGGGAATTGCTTTGTCCTTATGTGGCTCCTGCTACCAACTCCTGAAGGGATGGATTGAGAGGCCACAAGCCAACCTCCACCTACTTAAAGGCACCTTGTCGGTTCCCTCCGAGCAGAGGGAATCCCAGGCACTGACATCCAGCTCCCCCGTGGGGAATGCTCTGCATTTTGCACTCCTGAAACTTTGTTCTCTACAGTCACCAACAGCTTGAAATTGGGAAGGGAAAAAAAGAAAAAAAGAAAAAAAGAAAAAAGAAAAAAGAAGAAAAAAAAAAAAAAGAGGGAAAAAAACAAAAGAAAAAAAGAAAACAAAGAAAAACACCAAGAAAAAAAAGAAAAGAAAGAGAGGAAGAGAGGAAGAGAGAAAGGAAGAGAGAAAGGAAGAGAGAAAGGAAGAGAGAAAGGAAGAAAGGAAGAGAGGAAGGAAGAGAGAAAGGAAGGGAGGAAGGGAGGAGGGAGGAAGGGAGGAAGGGAGGAAGGGAGGAAGGGAGAAGGGAAGGGAGGAAGGGAGGAAGGGAGGAAGGGAGGAAGGGAGGAAGGGAGGAAGGGAGGAAGGGAGGAAGGGAGGAAGGGAGGAAGGAAGGAAGGAAGGAAGGAAGGAAGGAAGGAAGGAAGGAAGGAAGGAAGGAAGGAAGGAAGGAAGGAAGGAAGGAAGGAAGGAAGGAAGGAAGGAAGGAAGGAAGGAAGGAAGGAAGGAAGGAAGGAAGGAAGGAAGGAAGGAAGGAAGGAAGGAAGGAAGGAAGGAAGGAAGGAAGGAAGGAAGGAAGGAAGGAAGAAGGAAAGAAAGAAAGAAAGAAAGAAAGAAAGAAAGAAAGAAAGAAAGAAAGAAAGAAAGAAAGAAAGAAAGAAAGAAAGAAAGAAAGAAAGAAAGAAAGAAAGAAAGAAAGAAAGAAAGAAAGAAAGAAAGAAAGAAAGAAAGACCAAGAAAAAACAAGGGAAAAAAACCCCCATAAAAACCCAACTACAAACCTGAGGGGTGCTCCCCAAATCCAGGCCGGTGGCTCTGGGGGGACAGGACCCTTCCCCACCCTGGGGGCTCAGGTGGCTGCTGTGGGCGGCTGGGAGTGATTTGTGGCAGCTGTGATTCCAGGTGGCTCCTGCTCACTTATCCCATTTCCGAGCTACCGAAACTCCTGCTGCCCCTGGGAGCCCCTCCTGCCTTCCCAAGTAACCCTGCCCTGGGTACCCCGCAGGCTGCACCTCCACGGAGTCATCCTCTGGCCCCTTCCCGAGAGTTGGGGTTCTGCTTTCCAGAACAAGGGGAGAGCCAGCAGGCAGCAGGGTTTCCAAAGGAAACCACCAGCAGCTGCAGAAACCCAGGATTTTCGGGATAAAGGGTCGGTGTCCACACTCCCCATCCCCTGCTCACTGCCACGTCTGAAAACAGAAACCTCAACCTTGGTTATTTCACCGCTTTCTGAAAACTTTATTTCCTTGTCAGAGGGCTTTGCTTTGGGGTGTAAGGTCAGTCCAGAAGCTATAAATGACAAAGTGGGTGGAGGGAACCACTCGGAACCCGCCCCAGCCAGCAGCTCCCCAGCTCCCTTACCCCCCAGCACTTCAGGGCGTACATGCTATTTTGAAATCAACTTTCCGAGTCCCAGTTTGGGATTAAATTTTACCTTTAAAGTACTCAGATGTTATCTCTACAGTGAGAAAGGCTCTGCCCTGCCTAGCACAACCACCACCTCCTCAGCAGCCCCTCTTGCCCCGGGCTCAGCCAGAGCCCATCCCGCACCCTCTGCTCCCATCCAGCTCCTGCATCCAGACCCGTTTTCCTCAGGGATTTTTTTTTTTTTTAAGTCCCGGGGCCTTGCCTGTGTCCCCTGTTGTGGTTTTAAAGATGTGCAAGCCCAGTAGCGTGTATAACCTTGCAATAAAGGAATTAAAAAAATAAAAACTAAAAGCAGCATCAATCAGGAGCTGTCTGCCCAGCCCAGCCCCGTGGTCCCGGTCAGCAGCCCCCACCCCAAGCAGCCTGGGCAGGTAATGGGGTTTGCAACCAGCCCCTTCCCCCCCCACCTCCTAAAAAAGAAAATCCCAGGCTGCCATAAAACTAACAGCAACTCAGTTTATGAAGTGTGAACCAATAAACCCGTGCCCTTGGATCCAGCAGGTTGCTGTTTCTACAGAGCTCAATTAGGACAGGGTGATTTTATTTTTTCCACCCTCCCCAGTCCTCAGGTTACCTCCAGGTGCCCAGGGGCTGTGTGGGTGCCAGCAGAGCCCTGTCCCCTGTCTGGGCAGGGTGAGGATGCTGCAGTCCCACAGACACCCAGTGACCAGAAAACCAGAGAGCAGCGTGGGGGGCAGGAGAACACAGCCCGGTGAATCCCTCCCTGACATCCCCCAGAGATGGGGGTGAAACAAACCAGGAGGAAACACACCAGGGACATCCCAGAGGGGTCACAGAGGAGCCCTGGACCCCCACCCTCCAGCACCCTCCCTCACCCTGTTGTTTTCAGCCCATCTCAGCAGCAGCAAAGAGTAACTGGGAGGGCCTGGGCTGGGCAGAGTGTGTTTCACTTACACTCTGTGTTTCACTTACACTGTGTGTTTCACTTACACTCTGTGTTTCACTTACACTCTGTGTTTCACTTACACTGTGTGTTTCACTTACACTGTGTGTTTCACTACACTGTGTGTTTCACTTACACTCTGTGTTTCACTTACACTGTGTGTTTCACTTACACTCTGTGTTTCACTTACACTCTGTGTTTCACTTACACTGTGTGTTTCACTACACTGTGTGTTTCACTTACACTGTGTGTTTCACTTACAGTGTGTGTTTCACTTACACTCTGTGTTTCACTTACACTGTGTGTTTCACATACACTGTGTGTTTCACTTACACTGTGTGTTTCACATACACTGTGTGTTTCACTTACACTGTGTGTTTCACATACACTCTGTGTTTCACTTACACTGTGTGTTTCACATACACTGTGTGTTTCACTTACACTCTGTTTCACTTACACTCTGTGTTTCACTTACACTGTGTGTTTCACTTACACTGTGTGTTTCACTTACACTGTGTGTTTCACTTACACTCTGTGTTTCACTTACACTGTGTGTTTCACTTACAGTGTGTGTTTCACTTACACTCTGTGTTTCACTTACACTGTGTGTTTCACTTACACTCTGTTTCACTTACACTCTGTGTTTCACATACACTGTGTGTTTCACTTACACTCTGTGTTTCACTTACACTGTGTGTTTCACTTACAGTGTGTGTTTCACTTACACTCTGTGTTTCACTTACACTGTGTGTTTCACATACACTGTGTGTTTCACTTACACTGTGTGTTTCACTTACACTGTGTGTTTCACTTACACTGTGTGTTTCACATACACTGTGTGTTTCACTTACACTCTGTGTTTCACTTACACTGTGTGTTTCACTTACACTCTGTGTTTCACTTACACTCTGTTTCACTTACACTCTGTTTCACTTACACTCTGTGTTTCACTTACACTGTGTGTTTCACTTACACTCTGTGTTTCACTTACACTCTGTGTTTCACTTACACTGTGTGTTTCACTTACACTCTGTTTCACTTACACTCTGTGTTTCACATACACTGTGTGTTTCACTTACACTCTGTGTTTCACTTACACTCTGTGTTTCACTTACACTGTGTGTTTCACTTACACTCTGTGTTTCACTTACACTCTGTGTTTCACTTACAGTGTGTGTTTCACTACACTCTGTGTTTCACTTACACTGTGTGTTTCACTTACACTGTGTGTTTCACTTACACTCTGTGTTTCACTTACACTGTGTGTTTCACTACACTGTGTGTTTCACTTACAGTGTGTGTTTCACTTACACTGTGTGTTTCACTACACTGTGTGTTTCACTTACAGTGTGTGTTTCACTTACACTGTGTGTTTCACTACACTCTGTGTTTCACTTACACTGTGTGTTTCACTCACACTCTGTGTTTCACTTACACTGTGTGTTTCACTACACTGTGTGTTTCACTTACAGTGTGTGTTTCACATACACTGTGTGTTTCACTACACTCTGTGTTTCACTTACACTGTGTGTTTCACTCACACTCTGTGTTTCACTTACACTGTGTGTTTCACTACACTGTGTGTTTCACTTACAGTGTGTGTTTCACTTACACTGTGTGTTTCACTACACTGTGTGTTTCACTTACAGTGTGTGTTTCACTTACACTGTGTGTTTCACTACACTCTGTGTTTCACTTACACTGTGTGTTTCACATACACTGTGTGTTTCACTTACACTCTGTGTTTCACTTACACTCTGTGTTTCACTTACACTGTGTGTTTCACATACACTGTGTGTTTCACTTACACTGTGTGTTTCACTTACACTCTGTGTTTCACTTACACTCTGTGTTTCACTTACACTGTGTGTTTCACTTACACTCTGTTTCACTTACACTCTGTGTTTCACATACACTGTGTGTTTCACTTACACTCTGTGTTTCACTTACACTCTGTGTTTCACATACACTGTGTGTTTCACTTACACTGTGTGTTTCACTTACACTCTGTGTTTCACTTACACTCTGTGTTTCACTTACACTCTGTGTTTCACATACACTGTGTGTTTCACTTACACTGTGTGTTTCACTTACACTCTGTGTTTCACTTACACTCTGTGTTTCACATACACTGTGTGTTTCACATACACTGTGTGTTTCACTTACACTCTGTGTTTCACTTACACTCTGTGTTTCACATACACTGTGTGTTTCACTTACACTGTGTGTTTCACTTACACTCTGTGTTTCACTTACACTGTGTGTTTCACTTACACTCTGTGTTTCACTTACACTGTGTGTTTCACTACACTCTGTGTTTCACTTACACTCTGTGTTTCACTTACACTCTGTGTTTCACTTACACTCTGTGTTTCACTTACACTCTGTGTTTCACATACACTCTGTGTTTCACATACACTGTGTGTTTCACTTACACTGTGTGTTTCACTTACACTGTGTGTTTCACTTACACTCTGTGTTTCACTTACACTCTGTGTTTCACATACACTGTGTGTTTCACTTACACTCTGTGTTTCACTTACACTCTGTGTTTCACTTACACTGTGTGTTTCACATACACTGTGTGTTTCACTTACACTGTGTGTTTCACTTACACTCTGTGTTTCACTTACACTCTGTGTTTCACTTACACTGTGTGTTTCACTTACACTCTGTGTTTCACTTACACTCTGTGTTTCACTTACACTGTGTGTTTCACATACACTGTGTGTTTCACTTACACTGTGTGTTTCACTTACACTCTGTGTTTCACTTACACTCTGTGTTTCACTTACACTCTGTGTTTCACTTACACTGTGTGTTTCACTTACACTCTGTGTTTCACTTACACTCTGTGTTTCACTTACACTGTGTGTTTCACTTACACTCTGTGTTTCACTTACAGTGTGTGTTTCACTTACACTGTGTGTTTCACTTACACTCTGTGTTTCACATACACTGTGTGTTTCACTTACACTCTGTGTTTCACTTACACTCTGTGTTTCACTTACACTGTGTGTTTCACATACACTGTGTGTTTCACTTACACTGTGTGTTTCACTTACACTCTGTGTTTCACTTACACTCTGTGTTTCACTTACACTGTGTGTTTCACTTACACTCTGTGTTTCACTTACACTCTGTGTTTCACTTACACTGTGTGTTTCACATACACTGTGTGTTTCACTTACACTGTGTGTTTCACTTACACTCTGTGTTTCACTTACACTCTGTGTTTCACTTACACTCTGTGTTTCACTTACACTCTGTGTTTCACTTACACTCTGTGTTTCAGCTTAACAACGTCATCCAGGCAGGAGGAAGGAACCATCTGAGCAAAGAGTCTGTCCAAATCCCAAGTATTAACCAGCAGTGTCAATGTCTGTCAGCAGAACAACAACGACACTTTATCTCCTCCCATCAGCTCTGGTTTTGTTCTCATCCACTTCTCCCAGATTTTATCCCTTTTTTTATTTTTTTTTTTTATTTTTTCACCCCAACCCCTCACATATTTTTCCAGTACTAAAAAACTCTGCTTTTTTTCAAGTCCTACCTAGAAAATTTTGGGTTACATCATTTGCACAAATATGTTGTTGTTAACACTGAAAAACCTCTTTGCTCGCAGTTGTATATTTTATTTGGCTAAAAACGTGCTCATGTCTAATACATCACATGTCCTCTGGTGATACTATTTAAGCTAGAAATTCCAAAACTCACAAATACCGAAGAGCCAAATGTTCCAGAGCTGCACTCCTCTGCTAAACATGCAATATATCTCCCCCTTCTCCAAACAGAAATAGATTTCTCTCCGATTTGTTTGATAAATCTGACCCAAGATTTCCATTCGGAGTTATTGGAGTTCCTACTGTTTTTCTGCGTGTTGGTGGGCCAAGCCCTAATCACCCACCTCTCCCCGGGAGGCCATAAATTACAGCCATGAGATGGGGCTTTGTGCTGCTGGGGCTGCGGGAGGCTCGCAGCCGGGATTTTGACAGCCCTGAATTTAATTCATTGTTTTATGACGGATGGGGAGAAGCTCCCGCGCTCATCGCTCAGATTTACAGCTCTGGGGGATTGGGGGGTGGGTGTCCAGCACTGCCCCGGCGTGTGAAAACAGATGGAGGGATGGAGGGATGGACAGACAGACACACACCCCATAACCCCAGCCTGACCCGGAGGGTGTCACAAATGGGATCCATATGCCCGGGGAGATCTCCATCTCCTTATTGACAGGAAGGTGACCATGAGCCAGCAGTGTGCCCAGGTGGCCAAGAAGGCCAATGGCATCCTGGGCTGGCTCAGGAACAGTGTCACCAGCAGGTCCAAGGAGGTGATTCTGCCCCTGTGCTCAGCCCTGGTAAGGCCACACCTTGAGTCCTGTGTCCAGTTCTGGGCCCCTCAGTTCAAGAAGGAGATTGAGGTCCTCGAACAGGTCCAAAGGAGGGCAACCAGGCTGGTGAAGGGACTTGAGCACAGACCCTATGAGGAGAGGCTGAGGGAGCTGGGGGTGTTGAGGCTGGAGAAGAGGAGGCTCAGGGGAGACCTCATCACTCTCTCCAACTCCCTGAAAGGAGGTTGGAGCCAGGGGGGGTTGGGCTCTTTTCCCAGGCAACTCTCAGCAAGACAAGAGGGCAGGGTCTTAAATTGTGCCAGGGGAGGTTTAGATTGGATATTAGAAAGAATTTTTTCATGGAAAGGGTGATCAGACATTGGAACGGGCTGCCTGGGGAGGTGGTGGACTCTTCGTCCCTGGAGACATTTAAAAAGCAACTCGATGTGGCACTCAGTGCCATGGTCTAGTGACTGTGGCAGTAGTTGATCAAGGGTTGGACTCGATGATCTCTGAGGTCCCTTCCAACCCAGCCTATTCTATGATTCTATGATCAGCACAGCCCCCCCAGAGGGCACCCACCCCCTGCCTGCTCCCCACCCAGCCAGACCCAGTCCTGCACCCCTGGGGCTGAGCCTGGCAAGGAGAAAATCCCTGGATGCAGGGCAGCAGCTGGGATTCCTCCACCCTCTCCTTGCCCATCACCCCAAACCTCAGCCATTTCAACTTGACACCAAGGAGCTGGGATTTAGATGCTTGTCCCATGGGATCCCAAACTGATTTGGCTTGGAAGGGACCTTAAAGAGCACCCAAATCCCCCTGCATGGGCAGGGACACCTCCCACAGCCCAGGGTGCTCCCATCCCCATCCAGCCTGGGCTGAGACCCTGCCAGGGATGGGGCAGCCACAGCTTCTCTGGGAAACCTGGGAGAAGAATTTCCAAAGAGTTTCTTCCAAACATCCCATCTAATCTTCTTAATATCTGACCTCCCAGACACATGGAACATCAGAATTCCTGCAGATAGCTGAGTCACCTCTTCTGCCTTTTGCACTCCTCAAAACTCTCCTTGTTCCTTTGCCTGGCCCCTGAGACCTCCCTGGCCAAAGCTTGGAGAGGGGAATGTGGAATGTGGAGAGCTGCCCCAGCAACTTGAGAGACCCCCGAGTTAGCCCTAAAGCAGGGCCCCACAATAAAAAGCAAGGCTGCCCAGAAATAGGAGCCAGGCAAGGTCTGCTGCCAGAAAACTAAAGATGAGGCAAGGCTCCTGGCCAGGAGAGATAGTGAGGAGTTTGGAGGACACCTGCCCTGAACAAAAGGAATATATGTTCTATCAGCTCTTGGTTTTCCCAGGATGTTCTGTTGTGGGAAAGTGCTGTAAATGCCTGTGTGTAGCAAGACCATGCTCTGTTGTATCTTGCTTTAAAAACCATAACCCACCTTACCCTGATGCTGTGTTTGCTCTGCACTGGGAGAGCTCTGATGATGAATGAACTCAGACAGGTTGTGCCACCAAGAATATGTCTTGCCTGGCCTCAGCTTTTTTCTCCTTTCTTATTTTTTCCTGCCTGCCTTCACAAGAAGGGAACACTTCTGGTCATGCCTCCCAATAACACTTCAGTGGGGTTTGGGTTTTTTTTTTAATGTGCACAAAATACACATTGAAGCTCACCCAGTGCAGCCCTTTGAGCAAGGCACGTGAGAAGCTCTCCAGGGCAAAGCAGTGACTCTGCTTTTCCAGACTGTGAATTCTTTTGTGCAGGAAGATGTGTGGCAGTGTCTAATAATAATAATAATAATAATAATAATAATAAATGTCTGTAAAATAGCAGCCCCTGGCCAAAGGTGGCTCTGCTGCTTTGCCCCAAGCAAAGCACCAGCTGAGATCTCAGCCAGATTCATTGAACAATTGAATTCTCAAAAAAAAAAACCCAAACCCAAGCCCTCCACTTTCACCACAATGGAAACCCAGGGGCTGGAGCAGCCCAGGAGCAAAGGGATTTATTCAGCTCTAATAAATGGGGCTGATTCAGCTTCACCTGCTTGGGCTGACAGCCTGGAGGGTGAGGATGAACTCGGAGCCTGCTCCCTTCTGGGAAGCTTTGCCCCCAGGACCAGACTATTGATTAAGAGAAGGCACAGACTGAACCACCAGGCAGCCTCCAGCACACAGAGGACCTGGGCAAAAAATCCCTATTCCACTTGGGGAAGGGACCAGATTCTCAGCAATTCAGGGGGCAAAGTTGCTTTTCAGTGACTTGGTTTTCTTCGCAGCCCTTCCTGTTCCTGAGGGTCTGAAGCTGTGCAAAGCCAGCTGCAAGGTTACCACAGGGAAATACCAACACTCCCTCTTCTTCCTCAGTGTTCAACTGGATATTTTAGAGTGAAGAAGAAAAAAAAAAAAAAGATTTTTTTCTAAGAAACAAACATACAGAGATCCACAGCTGGGAGCAAACTGGCAGCACTGGTTAGAGTGGGGTGGAAGTGCCCAGGCTGCTTACCCCAGCACTCAATAAATACCTGGGCTGGACAGCCCCAGCTCCCAGGCTCACTGGACACAAACCAGTACAAAATAACTCTAAATGACACGGTCTGGATGAAACCCCCTCTGCTGCTGGGGCACCTTGCCCACGGTGCTGGTTCAGCCCTCCCAGCCAGGGCTGTACCAGGGCAGAGCATCCCTTACCCCAAAGGATTCAGCTCACCTCTCAGCAGAAGAGGCTCAGCCTGTCCAAGCTCCCCCTTTACATATTTCTTACTAAAACCCAAATTACTGTAAAGTGAGAGGAGATGAATGTCAAATAAGCAGGACCTGGGGCTTCAGAAGAAAACGATTACAATGCTTGTGAGGAATGCCAGGGCAGCAAGCAGGCACGCTGAGCTTGGGAAGGGGCTTTGGAAAATATCACCCTGAGAAACTCTGAGCTGAATGGGATGTGAAAGAGCTTCAAAAAAACAACAAAAAAACAAACAAACCATAAAACAAAACCAAAACCCCACAGCCAGCCAAACAAACAGCAACCAAAAACATCAACATAACACCATGAAACCAGTTGTCAGAAAAACTAAAAGTTATTTTAAATTTTATAAAAATAATAAACAGGTATTAAGGACAGGGAGCTCTTAAGGTCCAACCAGCCCAGAAAGAACATTTCAGCCCTAGGTGAGGCAACAGGGACATGTGGGGGGGATTTATTTCCCTAATATGTGGGATTTATTTATTTCCCGGTGCTGAGTCCCTTGCAGCTCCTCACCCTGCAAATACAAAGGGATCGCTGGGGAGAAGCCTTCCCCAAAACAACACGGATAAGATGAACAAAACAGGAATAAACCCCACAGCTCTTTGTCCAGATTAAATCCCCTTCCCCTCACAGCTCAGGAATTGAATAATTCTGGCCGAAAACACCAAACAGCGTTTTGTTCTCCGGAAACGAATCCCTGGCACTCTACAACCAGATTCCTTCTAAAACCTCTGATTAACTTCCTGCCAGGAGGAACAAGCCCCGTGCCCGGGTACTTCTGGTGGCAGCACCGGGGATAAATCCTCCCGGTTCTGCTTCAGCCCAGGAGCTCCTGCCCTGACCCCCCCTGCACATCCCTCCCCCCCGGCGGCAAAATCGGGAGAAAAACGGGGAATTCGGTAACATTTTTATCCCGGCCTGAGGCACCAAGCCCAGCCCCTCAGCCCCCTTCCCATCCTTCCCGTCTGCACCAGAAAAACAAAACATTTATTTTGCTGCCGCTTCGCACAACTCGCCCCGGCACAGCCCGGACCTTTCCTCATCCCGGCACAGCCCGGACCTTTCCTCATCCCTCGCAGGGTTTTCAGGTTGCTTTTCACTTCCTTCTCTTTCTGCTTCCCCCCTCAATCCCCCCCCCCTCTCTCTCAAACACCAGCAAGTCCTTCAGAAACAGCCGGCGGGTTGAATATTCCGGGGGAGATGCGTTCTGCGAGCTGCCGTGCTGGGAAGGGCAGTAAATGCGAGGCTTCTGACAAGGAGCCGGTAGGAAACCAGGTTTATTTTTCTATGATAAATCATTGACTTTGCCAGCCAGCTCTGTTTCAGGAGTTACAGCCATAGGATGACTCCCTCTCTGGCCCCGGGCTCTTTTCCCCACTTCAGAGCAGAGCTCTTTGTTGCATTCGTTTTATATTATTATTATTACTATTATTACTATTATTACTATTTATTAATTTATACCATCTCTGGGATATCAGGAGAAAACCAACAACCCCCTGAGCCACCCAGCCCACCTCCCAGAGCAAACTCACCCCACATTTAAGCAGGAAAAAACCCCCTAAAATCATCAGAGCTGACTGGTTTTATCCCATGAAAGGCTGAGGTCCAGGCAGGCTTCCATAAAACCTGCTGTTCTCCTGGATGGAGAGATTCCATCCATGGAGAGGAAGGGATGATGAGACTTGGGGTTTGTTCTGCACCCAGGTTCTACACCTCTGTCCCAGGCAGAGAGGTTCCTGCCCCTAACCCGAGTCACAGGAGCCTCACAAGCTGTTTCCTTGCTCTCTCAACACTCCCAGCTCACTGAATCACTTCTCTCCCCGAAATTAAACTTCCCCACATAAAAAGATACCATCTCCACAATCCTACCCGAGGCTGAGCAGCCCCCAGCCCTTAAAGCCAGGCAGACACCTTTCTGTAAGCTGCTCACTTATTTTTTTTCCTCCTCCCCCCTGCTCTTTGCAGACTTTTATAACTCAGCCACATGTGGTTATAAAGATTTATGGTGAGTCTGTGGAACGAGCCCTGGTTAAGGTGCACAGGGACTGCTTGGCTACCAACGTGCAGCTCCCAGTGGCCACGGCACCAGCCCCAGGCAGCCCTTGGGGTTATTTGCCCAGGGCACTGGGATTCTGCCTGCTGCTCATCCTATGTGCAAAGGGTGGGTCAGAGCCTATTTCAGGGGGAAAAAAATAAAGGACAGCTTTCAGGGAATTAAAGCATCTGAGAAAAAGGGATGAGGTGCCCCAGCAAGTGATATCCTGGTGTGGAATGAAGGGTTGGAGCAGAGGATCCTTGGGGTCCCTTCCAACCTGACAGTCTATGAAATAAAAAAAAATAAAAACCAAACACAAAAACTCAGGTGTTGCTGGGGGTATTGAGACACCTGAATGAAAGCATCACCTGGGTTGCTTCCTTGTCACCCCCTCCTCCCCTGGAAGTTCCCAAAATGGTTTTGTTTCACACAATTTCTGAATGTAAAGAGTGCCAGAGAACGTGACAGGTCCAGAGGGCAAAGCCCAGCCTGGAGAGGGGATGGAGAGGGCAAAGGCAGCAACACCTCCAGCAGCTTCTCCATCCTTGGGGTTCCCCCAAGCCCTGCCCAAGGAGCCCAGAACCTCCTGAGATGTCCCCTTCACATGGTGGGTCTGGGGGACTCAGGGCTGAGGGGTTACCCCTGAGGGACCTTCCCTGGGAGCTGTTTGCCAACCAGAACTGGGGGAGGCTCAGGGGCTTCAGAGCCCACATCATTAGGTTGCCCAGTGGCTAATTGCATGCAGTTCCATTTAACCTCTGGACAGTAAATCACAGGCAGAGCTGCACGGGCTGAGAGAACTACCTGGAAAGAAAACAAATGACATCTGCAGTCCCCTGAACTTGGAACCCATCTCGGTTTACAATATTAGGGTTTGTTGGGTATTTCTGGGGTTTTTTTAAGGACATTTAAAACAACACAGAGCAGTCAAAACCCCTCTTTACCCTCCAGCCTTCCTCCCTGCCTTTCCCCTGAGCCACAGGTCTCATAAACTCAAACCCAAACCAAACCAGAACCCCCCCTGCCTGACATCTGGTGGGTTTAGTGCTGGGGAAGGTGTGGGACTCCCAAGCTCCACAATCCTGGAGCCCGTTCTGCCGAGCACAGCGAGACCCTGCAGCCAGGCCAAGCCATGAATTAGAGTTTATAGTGCTGCAGAGAGAATACCAAGGAATTAAAAGAAAAACATTTCAGCTCGAGTAGGAAAATTTTCTGTATTCTCTTTTACAGCCAACCATAACTTTCAGGAGATGAGTTATGCTCTCTGTTATTGGCCTGTTTTGCAAGTGAAATAAAAACTGTTTTCCAGGAGAGGCACCGGTGGATCCTGCTTCCCAAAGTTCTCTCAGCACCACTTTCAGCCCAGAGCTTGGGGCTTTATTCAGTTCCAAACACAAAATCCCCAGAGACAAGGCCCTGGGGAGGGCTTCTTTCCCCTGGTTTCTCTCTGAGGTTTTCCAGCCTCTCAGCACCAGGCTGTGCCCTTGTTTGGAGCAGGGCAGTCCCTGGGCTGCTCTCAGCACCCATCCTGCACACCCAGGGGTGCTGGGCAGGGCTGGGGGGTGATTAAAAGGCTGCAAGAAACTCATCTGCTGCCAAAACAAAAAACACAACAAAAAGCCAAACAAAACCACACCCACTGGAAAACAGAGAAACCCTTGAGCAGCCTGGTGTCAGCCCAGGCACCAAACCCTGGGCTTGGGGAGCTCAGACCTCAACTTGCCTGGGGTGAAGCTCCCAGCTCCACAGCTCTGCCCAGGACAACCTGCTGGCACAGCCTCCTGCCAGGGATGGAACCCTGGCCCCATCAAACCCACAGGAAGGCCAAGGGATGGCTCAGCTGAGCTGTTTTCCCACCTTCTTTGACATGAATAGAGATGTTTATAAACCCCACCTGAGGGGAGGTGGGATGACAGCCATCTCAAAGCAGAGTATTGGGAAAAAAAGACTCATCAAGGCAAAGTTTTAATCCTTATTTGATCCCCATGCCCTGGCACATCCTCACAGTGACAGTCACAGCATTTGGCTAAAAGCACCAAGGTCCCAGCTCAGGTACAGCTCATGACACCCAGCCCAAGGCTCCCTCCCAGCTGGCCAAGCCCTGGTACTCCCATGGGATGGCATCTGAGTACCTAAACCTGGGCCATTTCCATCCCAAATGGTGTGCAGCAGCACAGGGTGGTGTTTCCTAAGGGCCTGGTGCTGAAGCTCCTCCTGCTGAAAGGGCTTTTCACCAGGAGAGGCAGTGCCATCCAAATCAACACCTCTGCAGGGAAAAAAAAAACCCAGCCTCAATGATGTTTATGTGAAGATATTTTTAAATGAAATACTGCACTTGGAAACACTGCTCGAGTCCAAATGTTTCAGGCTTGAATACCCTAAAATATTCTGTTTAGAAAACAGGGTGACTTTCCTCTGGCACACTTAACCCTGAACTTCTGGTGCCACCAAGCCACCACATCCTGCCTTTCCACTCCTGTCTGGGGTGAAAACCACCAAAATGCACAAAATCCCAGCAGAGGGCAGTGCCCCCACTACCCCTGGTGGAATCCCAACTTCCCTGGTGTTTCTTTAACACCTCCCTGCAGAGGGGGAGAGCACTGGGTGCCCTGGGTTGGTTTCCCCAGAGCAGGGCAGGACCAGCTGGGACACTGGAACCTCCCATGGAGGTCAGCAAGAGAAGGATGAGGATGAGGAGCACCCGTGCTTGGGTGCTGGGTCAGACCTGAGCCCACGGGAGGTCCCGACACCCCTGGGCCACTGCACCTGGATGTGGAAGGTCCATCTGTGAGTCCCTCAGGTTTTGCCAGCAGACAGCATCAGCTGGGGGATGCTGGGCTGAACCAAGGCTGAGCCAGAGGGGTTTATTCTTTTTTTAAATGTAGGACAAAGACAACAGCAGCAAAGCCAAGATAAAACCTTATCTTACCTCCATCCAGCTGACAGCCATGATCCTCTCCTGCCCCTTGTCCAGTTGAAAAACGATGCTGGGCTGGTCCTGGCAAGAGGAGAGAGAACAGAAGTGTGAGAAATGCAGCAGAAACTGGAACAAAACGGTCACTTAGAGGGATCAGCTTCTCTGTTTGGGGTAAGACTGCTCCAGTGGTTTCGACTCTTTTTCCAAAAGCCAGGGCTGGGATGAGCAGTTAATACCAGATGTTCAGCTCCTCCAGACACTCAGATGGGGTTTTGGACACGAGGAGGAAAAAGTCATTCTGCTGGAGAGCAGGGGCTGTGGTTCCAGCCCTGGGCTGGGATGCAGCTCTGGTTTCACAGCCCAGCTCTGGCACAGCTCTCCTGCAGCACTCTCACTGCCACAGCCCCTGCCTGCTCCTCCCGGCATTCAGATGGAGATAAAAACCTCGGGCAAGGTCCTGGGGCAGAACCAGCTCTGCAAACCACACTGACTGCTTCTCCATCCCTGCTGGACAGTGGACAAACACGGATTTGCTTTTTAATCTGCTCATCTGTGAGGTTCTAGAGGTAAGGATGAGCAATAGCTCATGGGTCGAGCAGAAATCCAGCTGGAGGATGTGTAGAAAACAGATCAGATCTTTGTTTCTTTCATCCCCAGTAGAAGTCACCACCCAGCTCTGAGCACCCAGCAACACAAAGGACTGAAGCTGGGAAATGGAAATCTCAATAGAAAGCTTTACCAAGAGCAGCACTTCTGTTGGTTTGCCTTGTTCTCAGCTCTCTTGCCAGACCTGCACTTTCTCAGCCCATCTCCCCTCCTTCCCCCACCTCTTTTCAAGGACCCAAACCTCTTGGCTGCCCCCAGCTGGGAATCTGGGCTTTGGGGTCCCTGAGTTACCTTTTATTGACTCTTTTGCCAATCCCATTACCTGCCTGCAAGTTATAGACTGACCCAAAGTGAACTCCTTAACCCATCATCTGATCAGATGTGTGGGAACCCATCTCACCCCCTGATCTGGGAGGGATCCTCGTGCATGTCATGGGTGCACAAGAGCCAGACACTTATATTATGGGGGTTTGAGCCCTATAACATATTCTGAGACAAACTCTCATGGGATTTGGGAGCTTCCAGGTCCCAGTGGCACCTGCAGGAGGGGCTGTGCCCAGCCTGGGAGCTGGTGAGCAATGGGCACAGAGCAGGAGCTGCTGGGGAGGCACTGCCAGGGTTGACCCTGCACAAAGGGTGAAGCAAACCCTGGGTGACGCTGGGGTGACACCAGCCCCCCAAGGCAGGCTGGGGGGCAGGGGCCTCAGCCAGGAGATGAGATGGAGCTGAGCTCAGCTCCACCTTGAGGCTCTGAATCCCATTTTCCTCTCCCAGTCGAGGTCCCCTCTTTGTGTTGGGCCTTGGAGCAGGGCAGAGCTGACACAAATCCCAACCAAACCCCATCTCTTGCTTAGGGCACCATCAGAAGGACAGACTGCAAGTGCAGTGCCAGGAGTTGTCACCCCCAGTTGCAGCCAAGCCAGGAACAACAAGGGTTTGCTTTTTAAAGGCACTTTGCAGCATCTTCCCAGCAATTACCTCGGGATGTATTTAATGGGGGAACCAGAAGCCTGTGTGGGTACATCCATGCCCCGGGGCAAGTTAAGCTAATTCTCACACAGGGGGTCAGCAACAGGACATTGGCGAGTCCTGAAAATTGCTTTCTGCAGCCCTGGACCAGCCCTTTCTCCCAGATGGAGAATTCCGAGCAGCTCCTGGCAGGCATATGGCAGGGAAGAGGCTGAGTGCCATTCCCCAGAGCTGTCAGCACCACAGCCACAGCCCGGGAGCTGCTCCCATGGAGATAAATCCCAGGGGAACCCAACACCCGTGCTGCATCCACACCTCAGCCACATCCCAGGGGCAGTGCCTGGGGATGGGGAGATGCTGTACACCCCAACAACCCCCCAGCAGCTCAGCACCCCCCGAGCTGGTGCTAAAACATCTGGAATAAAAATCCCACTTGCCCAGTTCCCCCAGACTGGGAGCAATTCAACCCAGCAGAGTAATGTGAGAAACAGCATCTGCATGGGCTGAACTGCTCTGGTAGCTGCCCGAGCTCCAGGCAGACAAGAGTCATTTCAGAAGGGCAGAAAGGGGAAAATTACAGTTATTTCACTAAACAGGGATGGCCCTGCCTCTGTGCAGACAGTTGATGTATTGGAGTGGTTTATTTTCTAAGAAAATAAGTATTGTGGGTTTTCAGCTTGGCTTCCCAGAGAAATGAGGTTTGTGTAATCTCTCAAGTGTGCACATCTCTCCACCAAACCCCTCTCCCTGCAGCTTTTCAGTCTGCTGGGCCAGACAGAACAGAGAATTAGAGCTCAACAAATTAGGAGGGGGAAATAAAAGGCAAACCAGCAATTTTCCAGAGAGCAGAGACTGTGTTAGTGCTCCTGCTGGAAAGGAATGGGATGCTCCATGCCTACTCCTGCTGGATGCTCAGTGCACATCCCGACTGCATCCACACCATTCCCACCGGCCCCAGCACACCCCAGCTCCCACTTGCTGAGGTCTCACAGGGATTTGTGGGATTTGTCCCTCCAGAGCTACAAAAAGCCCACAAACCAGGGATCCCTCAGCCCAGCCCCTGCCTCCTGCAGGCAGCAGCTCAGGCAGGGATCCCTGGAGCTGGAGCAGGCAGGTGACACTCTGGGGCTCCTTTTTCCCCCTGCACAAAGGCAAAAAACCCCAATGCCAGGAGGAAAGGCACTGATAGGGCTGGAGCTGAGCTGCAGGACCCAGTGTCCTCACACACACCTGCAAGAGAGCAGGGTCTGCAAAAATGACCCCCCCTTACTCTGCACCCCAGTGCACCTGAGAGCCAGGACCACGGGGGTCCCTGGGCCAGCTCCCAGAACCTCTCTGCACTTCCTTTACAGCTCTGAGCTTCCTACACCCAACCCATGGGGCTCAGCCCCCCAGCACCCACCCAGCCTGAACCCAGGAGCTCCAGAGGCTCGTGCTGACCTTGTCCCTTCGGGTCACCCCCTGCAGAGGTGACAGGGGTGGGAGGGAGGTGACAGCATCCTTTTTGCCACCCCCGAGCCCTGGGTGCCTCTCACCGTCCCCTCATCCCTCGGGTCCTGCAGCGCTTTGCCCAAGGGGCTGGGGCAGCTGGAGGGGACCCCCAAAGCTCTGCCCTCTGCCAGGGGACAGCCCCGAAACCTCTGCAGCATCGGCTCCTGCCAGCCTGAGCCGGGACCCCGCCGGGATGATGGGGGGAGAGCAGAGCCCAGCAGAGCCAGCCCGGACACCGAGCCCCGGGGGTTCATCAGCCCCCTGCCCACCCTCCAGCCATGGGAGCACCCTGCCCGGACCCTGCCCACCCACAGCACCCGCGGCTTGCTGCTGCAGAGGGATGCAGCCCCCTCGCTGCTGGGATGGGAGGCAGCACAGCCCAGGAAGCCCCCCTCAGAGCCCCTTACCCCCTTATCTCTCAGAGCCCACCCCCCCTCCGCCCCCCTGACACGGGGCACGGGCACTTCCGCAGCTTTCCCACGCGTGGCTTCCCCCTTTCCCTGTTGGCTCCATCGCTCACCTTTGCTCAGCCTCTGCTCCAGCATCACCACCAAACCTTTCCCAAGCCCCCATCCTGCAGCAGCTCCAGGGAAGGGAAAAGGAACCCCGGCATTACCCGCCCCGGAGCGGGGCAGCCCAGCCCGGACAGACGGACAGACGGACGGACAGGCAGGAGCAGCCTGGGAAGGGTGTAAATAGGCTCCAAGGGCGGGCCCGAGGTGTGGATTGGGCACAGGTGAGGGAAGAGTTTAACCCCCTCCTGGCTGGTCCCAGCGTGGGATGCAGACCCTGAGCCTTTCCCCTCGGGAGCATCTCCACCCGTGGCCCTGAGGTGTTTGTTGGGTTTGGGACATCACTTGTTGTACACATGTAAAGGCCAAAGCTCTGGGGAACCCACTGGGTTCGGTTCTCCTCTTTAGCTTCCCTTCTCCTCCCTTTCCTGGTGGCTGGGGACTTTATTTCTTGGGTAAGAAGGACAAGAGGTCATGGACTCAAGTAGCTCCAGGGGAGGTTTAGGTTGGATGTTAGGAAGAGTTCCTGCACCAAAAGGGTTCCCTGGCACTGGAACTGGGATGCCCAGGGTGGAGTCACCATCCCTGGAGGGGTTTCAGAGTTGGGTAGACTTAGGGATAAGGTTCAGTTAAGGAGCTGTCAGGGGGAGGTTAAGGGCTGGACTGGATCACCCCAGGTGATTCTGAGGCAGTCAGCAGGGGTGGGGAGACCTGGAGTAAACCCAGAGGAGAATACTCATGGGGTAAATGCAGAGAGCAAAGGCTGCAGGAGGTGGCACAGCCACCAGGTGACCTTCCCACCACCATCCAGCTGCTTCGGGTGGCCCTGCAGATGCCACCAGAGACAAGTTCAAAGCCTCCCAGACAGAGCCAGGACCTGCAGCCATCCCAGCCTCTCCCCATCACTTCCATTTGTCCTTCACCCCACAGCCACACACCAGCTACAGCCAGAC
Source organism: Calypte anna (assembly GCF_003957555.1). Classification (NCBI taxonomy): domain Eukaryota; kingdom Metazoa; phylum Chordata; class Aves; order Apodiformes; family Trochilidae; genus Calypte; species Calypte anna. The sequence continues at coordinate 862,343 of NC_044246.1, forward strand.
CTTTTCCTGTCTCCTTCCCCACCATCACTGAGCTTCAGCTCTGCTCACTGAGGAGTTTCCCCAAGCCCAGCCCTGGGGGGAGCAGCCCCAGCACCCCCAGCCCCAGGCCCTCCCTTTCCTATTTATTTTCCCCTGTCTGGGCACGGGTTTGTTCTCCTTCACCTTGAGAAGCCAAAGGCCTGAGGCTGGGCTCAGCCTGGAAGCAAATGACAACCCCAGCTGGAGGTGCTGGGTTGCCTGGCTGCAGTTAGGGCTCAGGTTATAATTTCTCCTTTGTACATGCATAAATATAAATAAATATATTTCTGTTTCCATGAGACACCTCTGTGGTGCCAACAGCCTCGTGGTAAAACCAAAACAAACCAAGGAGGGGAAAACAAAAACCAAAGGTGAGAAAGTAAGGAGTGCTGCTGGGCAAGCTTCCCACCTAGGTGGTTCATATCATACACATCAAAAAAATAATAATAATACACGGGCAGAGGAAAAGTGGAGCCCCCTCAGTGGCTTCTGGCCACCTTCTACACATCCTATGGGTGCTTGAGCACCTTCTGATGGTGCTGGTGCCCTGCTTTGTGTCCCCCCTTGTTTTTTAACCACTTGAAACACCCAGTGAGGACTTTCCCCAGGACAGGAGGTTTTTCCCACATTCACTGAAAGGTTCCTGGTTGCCCCTCTCTGCCTTTGAAGCCCAAACATCCCCCACCCCTCAGCAGACCCAGGGATTTTTTGGTGATTTACGACTATTTGGACAAGTGGTGAGCAGAGAGGGGCTGGGGGGTCCCTGCCCCTCCTTGGCCAGGGGGCTTCTGCCAAGGGACACAGTGTGGGGCAATTCAATGACGAATGGATTTTGGGTGGGATGTGGGGGACAGCACAGGTGCCTGGGGCAGGGTGGAAAGGATGGGAAGGTGGCAGGCTGTTGGTTTTCCTGATAGGATCCTTTATCCCCAACCGGGGGCCTCCAGAGACAGCCCAGCTCCTCAGCAGGCTGAAGGATCAAAGGAAGGAGGATTTAAAAAAAAAAAAAAAAAAAAAAAAAAAAAGCAACAAACCCACACAGATGTAAATCACAGGGGTAAAATTCATACTTGTCATCCCCAATGATTTCCAGAATTTCCTGCCCAAGCCACAGGGTGGGGAACGTGATGGTGGTCTGGAGGTCCCAGAGCCTGGGAGGGCAGGGACTGCAAGGACTCCTGGGCTGCTCTCAGCACATCCATCCGGGCAGGTTTTCTGACCAAGCCCTTCCTGAGCCACTCACCTGGAGCATCCCCCAGCTCCTGTCCTGCCAAGCTCCAGAGAGCTGGGGATGGGGGCAGGATGGGGGGCAGGGGCAGGAGGTCTCCCAGCAGGGGTTGTGCTGGGGGGTTCAGCTGGGTGCCTTCCCCCATTCCCAGCCTCACCAAGGTGCTTGGGAAGCTCTCCAGGAGCCCTGTGCCCTGTTATCCGTGTTATCCATGTTAGCCATGTTAGCCATGTTAGCCATGGCCATTAAGCCTGGGCTGGGCAGCCTGGGAGCCTCCAGAGGGGATGGGACAGCCTGAGCACAAGGTGGCTTTGCCAAAGCTTCCCTTCTGTTTGCTCATAAATTGTAAAGCCTCAGATCCCCAGCAGTTCTGAAATGCTCTTTTCAGCCCACTCCTAATCCTTGCTGGCTTTAATTCCCCAGTTCCAAACACGCTGGAAAGGAGATTAAAGTTGACTTAATCTCTCCTCCCGTGTTTTAAATCCCAGGTGTCAGGAGGGATGCAGCATCTCCCGAGTTGTCTCCTCCATGCCCAGATCCCCTGCCCATCCCCAGCTGGTTGGATCCTGGGGGGTTGCAGGCTGGGAGCATCCCCCTGCCCCACAGCCCCCGAGACGTGTGATGATGTTTCTGGCACTTCAGGAGGAAAAGTTCAGAGCAGGGCACGGCTGCTTGCTCCCAGGATGATGGATTTCTTTCATTTTACTTTCTTTTTGAAAGCAGCAATAGTGTTGTGCTTTTCCAGGGAGCTGGGCTGGGGCTGACCCGAGCTGAGGGAGGAATTTCAAGCAGTTCAGCTCTCCAGCCTGCCCTGGAGAGAGGTGAGGCACTGCAGCCCCCAGCCCAGCTCCCCCAGCTTTTCCCAGCTCCTTTTTGCTCATTTACTGAGCTGAGCATCTCAAAATACCCCCTGCCTCTCCTTCCCCTTCTCCTGAGCAAGTGGATTATCTGAAACGGCTGCATCCCGAGAAAGGGAAAAAGAAATCCTCTCTGCACTCCCCTCTTTCAAATAAAAGAAAAGATGATATTGGAGTTTTGCACTAAAATTATTGTAATATTCTTTTTTTACACAGTGCCTTTAAAGTTCATCTTTATGGTTCCGAGATTGAAACCACTGCCCAGGAATTGTTTGGGGGGACTTATTTGACTTTTTATTAAAAAAATCAAAACCAGGTGGATCCTGGTCAGCTGCACTCAAGTTTTTAATAAAAAGTAAAAGTTCTGGCCATCACTTTTCTTTCTCTTCTTTCTTTCTTCTTTCTTTCTTTCTTTCTTTCTTTCTTTCTTTCTTTTCTTTCTTTCTTTCTTTCTTTCTTTCTTTCTTTCTTTCTTTCTTTCTTTCTTTCTTTCTTTCTTTCTTTCTTTCTTTCTTTCTTTATTTCTTTCTTTCTTTCTTTCTTTCTTTCTTTCTTTCTTTCTTTCTTTCTTTCTTTCTCTCTTTCTTTCTCTTTCTCTTTCTCTCTTTCTCTTTCTCCCTTTCTTTCTCTTTCTCTCTCTTTCTTTCTCTTTCTTTCTTTTTCTTTCTCTCTTTCTTTCTTCTTTCTTTCTTTCTCTTTCTCTCTTTCTCTCTTTTCTTCTTTCTCTCTCTCTTTCTCTTTCTTTCTTTCTCTTCTTCTCTCTTTCTCTTTCTTTCTTTCTTTTTCTTTTCTTCTCTCTTTCTCTCGCTCTTTCTTTTCTCTCTTTCTCTCCCTCTTTCTCTCCCTCTTTCTTTCTCTCCCTCTTTCTCTCCCCCCCTCTCTCTCTGGCCACAGACAGGACAAACCTTTCCCAGTTTCTGTGCTGAGGAACACCACTCAGAGCACAGGTACCTCCAGACCATCACCCAGGACCCATCAGCTGCCTCTCTATGACCCCTTTTACCATACCTCTACCTGCACTTCCCCCTGCCCCAGGAGACTCCTGCAGGTTTGGGGCAGAGTCAGGGGACAGAACCTGCCCCAGGGGGGCTGAAATCCTCAACAAATCCCCCCTGACGGAGCAGGGAAAAGTGCCTGGGGAGGGACTCCCCCATCCCCACCTTGCTCCTGCAGCTTTCTGCAGGCAAGGCCAGGGCTGCTCCTGCCTTTCCTTCTGCCAGGAAAGCTGGGGAGGAACTTGGGACAGAGGGCTGGGGTGAGGGGACGAGGGGGAAGGGTTTCCAGCTGCAGGAGGGGAAACTGAGATGAGATCTGAGGAAGGAATAGTTTGGGGTGAGGGTGCTGAGCCCCTGTGCCAGGTTTCCCAGAGAAGCTGTGGCTGCCCCATCCCTGGCAGGGTCTCAGCCCAGGCTGGATGGGGTTGGGGTGCTCCTGGGGGAGGTGTCCCTGCACATGCAGGGGATGGAATGAGATTTTGTGCCAATTCCCTTCCAACCCAAACCACTCCAGGGCTCTCTGGAGATCCCTGCCCCCATCCCTCTGCCCACAGGGACCTGGGGCTCCATCAGGACTCCCACCCCCACCCAGCATCCCTGGATACTTCCCTGGATACATCCCACAGGAAGGAAGGGTCTGGTGAGCAGGCAGTGCTGCCCAGCTCAGTGCAGGGCTGGGTTTGGGTTTGGGTTGGGGTTGGGGTTGGGTTTTGGTTTGGTTTTGGGTTTGGGTTGGGGTTGATGCTAACACCCCCGAGCTGTTTCATTACCCTGCAGCTCCTCATCCTCCCAGCCCCTTCCCTCCCACCCCAAGGCTCCCCTGCACCCTCTGCATCCCATTTTATCCCATCTCCTCCATTCCAAAGGAAATCAAACTTGGCTGAAACCAATAAAGCTGAGATGAACCCCCAGCCCCAAGCTGCTGCACAAGCCCCTGGGGGATGAGAGGGGGGAAGGTGGAAGCAGAGCTCCAGCCCCTGCTCTGGGTTATTTTATCTCTGGATAAAGATTCCCTGGGCTCAGTGGTGTGGTCAGCTCCCAGCCATGGTTCCCATCCTTGCAGTGGGAGCAGGAGCAGGATGTTTATCCTGTTTTTTTCAGTTCCCCCTCTTCCCTGATGGATCCCTGCAGGCTGTGCCCTCTGCAGCTCTCCTGCTCTCTCTGCTGCCTCTCCCACTTCCCACCAACACTTTGGGCTGGAACAAAGTCACCAAACCCACAGATGAGGTGGATGTGAGGCTGGCAGCCCCTGGGTACCACTGCTGCTGCCCCCCTTGGGAGCACGGGAGCTGAATTGCTGAATTTCTGCTGAATTGCTCTGTTTCCACCTCAGGATTTCTAGCAGCCCAAGCTGCCTCTGCTGGTGCACAGCCTGACAGGAGCTGGGGCCATTGGCAGCAAACCTGCATCACCTGAAGAGCCTGGCCAGATCTTGGTTGACCCAGCAAAAAATTACTTAAAATCTCCCCAAAGCTGAAGAGGGTGAAAGAGAAGCCCCTGCTCAGCCAGACCTGTGGTGTTCTTCTAAAAAAAACAAAAATAACATCTTCAGGAGGCAACCACCCTCTGGCCTTGAACCTCAACAGCTGGAAACCCCACTGGTGAGGAGAACCTTCCAGCAGCAGAGCCCAGACCAGCCAGAGTTTCCACTTGCAGGTGGTGGGATTTCTCCTCTGAGCTCCACAAAGCTCCTCTGGTTCAGCCCAGGCCCCTCGGACATCCCCTGGTCCTGGGGATGGCTCCTCCTGGGCTTTGCCTGAGGTGCTGGGGCTCTGGCACCTCATCTATATCATCCCCAGGTGCTGTCTGTGCTTCTGCCAGGGGTCAGTGAGCAGAACCTGGCACAGGGAATGTTTTTCAGGGATCCATCTGGAAGAAAAACCTTCCAAAATCAGTAGTGCTTTGAGGTCTGCCCAAGGAAGGGAACAGAACCACCCATGCTGCTGCAAGCAGGACAAAGGTTGGGTGAGGCTGAAGGAGAAAGGATCCAGTGTGGCCAAACCCAACCTGTTAATGAGCAAACTGATCCCAAAGCAGGGAACCCCACCTCCCATCCCATCCCATCCCCATCCCATCCCATCCCATCCCATCCCATCCCATCCCATCCCATCCCCTCCATCCCCTCCATCCCATCCCATCCCCATCTCATCCCATCGCATCCCATCCCATCCCATCGCATCCCATCCCATCCCATCCCATCCCCCAAGGGGAACCTGCCAGTTCTCCTCTCCCAGAGCTGATGGTTCTCCCTCCCCTGTGCCCGGGGCTGCTGCCTCTCAGGAGACATTTGTGACCCAACTGGAGCAGAGGAGCCCTGGGGAGGAGCAGAGGGACCTTGGTGTTCAGCTGGGAGCTGGGAGAGGCTGCTGGGGAGGCTGGGCACCCCGAGGGCATGGCATGGATGTGCTTCTGCAGCTCCCACCTCACAGCAGCCAGGAACAAGCTGGTGCCCATCAGAGCAGAGGATTTCTGGGCAGATGGAGACCTGGGCATGGCCACTGCTGCCTTTTCCTCAGCTGGGCTGGCAAAGGGAGGAGGCAAACCCCAGGCATGAGGAGCCTGCAAGGCTCAGCAGCTCCAGGCAGAGGGGACAGGAGAAGGCAGAAGGGGTGGGGGGGTTCCTACCCCAGGTTGTGTGGCAGAAAACCATAGTCGAGCAGCTGAGGAATGAAGCCCGAGGGGCATCTGGTTGATAACAGACCCCAGACTCTTCCCTCTCAGCCCTTCCTTGCTGTGGGACACTGGGTGGTGGTGGCCATCCCAGAGCAGGAGTCAGGCTCAGGCTCAGCTTTGTCCTGGGAGCCAAAGTAACCACACCTGGGGCTCTTTGTTGGAGACCCAAGTGCCCAGTCTGACAGACCCCGTCTCTTTTGGGACCATTCCCACCTTACAAACCCAAAGCTCCTCTTTCTGCAGCCCCCCAGCAGCCTCTCTCTCTCCAGGCTCCAGCCAGGGCTGTTTCCTCTGGATGGAGCTCAGCCCCAGTTGTGCCTCATCCTGGGCTTGGGTTTGGCCAGGGGCAGGAGGAGGGACAGGGTTTATCTGAGCTGAGGGGACAAGCAAGTGCCTGCAGGGCTTGGGCAGAGAGCTGGAGCAAAGCTGGGGTTGTTCCCAGCTCCAGCATCCAACCACCACATGTCCGAGGGGAAAACCACTGCACTGCCCTGCCCTGCCCTTCACCTGCCTGGAGCATCGGGTGAAGGAGAATGAAAAGCAGCAGAGCAAGCCCAGGCAAAAGGAGTAAGGGTTTTTTTTTTGGGGGGGGGTTTCCTTCAGGAGGTTGCTCTCCCACAGGATAACTGGAGATGCCCAGGAGCCAGCTGGGCTTCCCTAAATCCAGGTGTGGTGAGGGTGCTGGAAACCAGCTGGCCCAAGCTGGCATCCTCTGAGCCTCTTCTAAATCATTCTTCTATTTTCCTCTGAACTATTGTGAACATCCTCAATGAATGTCCAAGGGGCTGAATTCCAAACCAGGCTTTCCAAAGAGAACCTTTTGTTGGTTGAATCTGGAAACCTTTTCCAAGCTGTCTTTCCCCTCCAACTCTTTCCTTTGAGACTTTGCCATTTCTGGGCAAGTTCAGAGGACAGGGGAGGTGTCTGAGGTCCCATAAAACTTGGTGCCCAGCTCTGGCACGGCATCCCAGCTCCCTTTCATTTGCCATTGCTGTTCATCCCCAGGAGCAAGCTCTCCTACCCCGTCACACCCCGGGACAAGGAGGGGGAGGATGTTTGCCACTCACACCAGGATGAGGTGACCAAAGGCAGAACATCTGGAGAGAATAAAACCTCTGAAAAAAAAAAAAAAAATAAAAAAATCCCTGTTCCCAGAGAAGACAGTCCCATAAAACAGATCTGCTGGGAAACAAATTAAATAAG